>NC_091984.1:122820304-123120304 GCF_044704955.1 Pristiophorus japonicus
TGTTTTTTATGTTGTGGTTAGTGTGTTTTTTTTCACATTAATAGCAATGAGAACTCGTAGATGCAGAGTTCTCATTGCTGTTAATGAGAATACTGTACCTGATTGGTTGTGCAGTCACATGTGACTGCACCTTCTGCATCCGAACCTCGAGGACAGGAGCGCGCTTCGCTGAGTGGGAAGAGAAGGCCTCCCCACCAGAACCGCAGGCGCTTCGGGGACCACCAGGTAAATTCGTAAAAAATCCTCAGGTCGGAGACTGGGTGTTGTGTAATGAGAGAGGATTAATTAGCAATCTCATTGTGCGAGGCCACTTGGGGAAGAGTGACCATAATATGGTGGAATTCTGCATTAGGATGGAGAATGAAACAGTAAATTCAGAGACCATGGTCCAGAACTTAAAGAAGGGTAATTTTGAAGGTATGAGGCGTGAATTGGCTAGGATAGATTGGCGAATGATACTTAGGGGGTTGACTGTGGATGGACAATGGCAGACATTTAGAGACCGCATGGATGAATTACAACAATTGTACATTCCTGTCTGGCGTAAAAATAAAAAAGGGAAGGTGGCTCAACCGTGGCTATCTAGGGAAATCAGGGATAGTATTAAAGCCAAGGAAGTGGCATACAAATTGGCCAGAAATAGCAGCGAACCTGGGGACTGGGAGAAATTTAGAACTCAGCAGAGGAGGACAAAGGGTTTGATTAGGGCAGGGAAAATGGAGTACGAGAAGAAGCTTGCAGGGAACATTAAGACGGATTGCAAAAGTTTCTATAGGTATGTAAAGAGAAAAAGGTTAGTAAAGACAAACGTAGGTCCCCTGCAGTCAGAATCAGGGGAAGTCATAACGGGGAACAAAGAAATGGCAGACCAATTGAACAAGTACTTTGGTTCGGTATTCACTAAGGAGGATACAAACAACCTTCCGGATATAAAAGGGGTCAGAGGGTCTAGTAAGGAGGGGGAACTGAGGGAAATCTTTATTAGTCGGGAAATTGTGTTGGGGAAATTGATGGGATTGAAGGCCGATAAATCCCCAGGGCCTGATGGACTGCATCCCAGAGTTCTTAAGGAGGTGGCCTTGGAAATAGCGGATGCATTGAAAGTCATTTTCCAACATTCCATTGACTCTGGATCAGTTCCTATCGAGTGGAGGGTAACCAATGTAACCCCACTTTTTAAAATAGGAGGGAGAGAGAAAACAGGGAATTATAGACCGGTCAGCCTGACCTCAGTAGTGGGTAAAATGATGGAATCAATTATTAAGGATGTCATAGCAGTGCATCTGGAAAATGGTGACATGATAGGTCCAAGTCAGCATGGATTTGTGAAAGGGAAATCATGCTTGATAAATCTTCTGGAATTTTTTGAGGATGTTTCCAGTAAAGTGGACAAAGGAGAACCAGTTGATGTGGTGTATTTGGACTTTCAGAAGGCTTTCACAAGGTCCCACACAAGAGATTAATGTGCAAAGTTAAAGCACATGGGATTGGGGGTAGTGTGCTGACGTGGATTGAGAACTGGTTGTCAGACAGGAAGCAAAGAGTAGGAGTAAACGGGTACTTTTCAGAATGGCAGGCAGTGACTAGTGGGGTGCCGCAAGGTTCTGTGCTGGGGCCCCAGCTGTTTACATTGTACATTAATGATTTAGACGAGGGGATTAAATGCAGTATCTCCAAATTTGCGGATGACATTAAGTTGGGTGGCAGTGTGAGCTGCGAGGAGGATGCTATTAGGCTGCAGAGTGACTTGGATAGGTTAGGTGAGTGGGCAAATGCATGGCAGATGAAGTATAATGTGGATAAATGTGAGGTTATCCACTTTGGTGGTAAAAACAGAGAGACAGACTATTATCTGAATGGTGACAGATTAGGAAAAGGGAAGGTGCAACGAGACCTGGGTGTCATGGTACATCAGTCATTGAAGGTTAGCATGCAGGTACAGC
This sequence comes from Pristiophorus japonicus, assembly GCF_044704955.1. Classification (NCBI taxonomy): domain Eukaryota; kingdom Metazoa; phylum Chordata; class Chondrichthyes; family Pristiophoridae; genus Pristiophorus; species Pristiophorus japonicus. The sequence goes on from NC_091984.1 coordinate 122,822,248, forward strand.
AGGCGGTTAAGAAAGCAAATGGCATGTTGGCCTTCATAGCGAGGGGATTTGAATACAGGGGCAGGGAGGTGTTGCTACAGTTGTACAGGGCCTTGGTGAGGCCACACCTGGAGTATTGTGTACAGTTTTGGTCTCCTAACTTGAGGAAGGACATTCTTGCTATTGAGGGAGTGCAACGAAGATTCACCAGACTGATTCCCGGGATGGCGGGACTGACCTATCAAGAAAGACTGGATCAACTGGGCTTGTATTCACTGGAGTTCAGAAGAATGAGAGGGGATCTCATAGAAACGTTTAAAATTCTGACGGGTTTAGACAGGTTAGATGCAGGAAGAATATTCCCAATGTTGGGGAAGTCCAGAACCAGGGGTCACAGTCTAAGGATAAGGGGTAAGCCACTTAGGACCGAGATGAGGAGAAACTTCTTCACCCAGAGAGTAGTGAACCTGTGGAATTCTCTACCACAGAAAGTAGTTGAGGCCAATTCACTAAATATATTCAAAAGGGAGTTAGATGAAGTCCTTACTACTCGGGGGATCAAGGGTTATCGCGAGAAAGCAGGAAGGGGGTACTGAAGTTTCATGTTCAGCCATGAACTCATTGAATGGCGGTGCAGGCTAGAAGGGCTGAATGGCCTGCTCCTGCACCTATTTTCTATGTTTCTATGTTTCTATGTCCGAAAGAAGCCTCCGACCGGAATTTAATGCCTATTAATAAACTCTTAATGGTTGAGAATTGGACATTGTGCGATAGTTTGAAACGGGTAATAACGAATCCACAGCCCGTTTTACATCTCTCCCCATTGACATCAATGGAAATAAGAATCGGGGGAGGGTATAAAAGTAGATTGGAAGGAGTAGACTGGGGATGAAGTAAAGAGTAAGGAAGTCTTGCTACAACTGTACAGGGCGTTGGTGAGACCGCACCTGAGATGAAGGGGTTGTCTTATGAAGAAAGGTTGAGCAGGTTGGGCCTGTACTCATTGGAGTTTAGATGAATGAGAGGTGATCTTATTGAAATATTTAAGATTATGAGGAGTCTTGACAGGGTAGATGCAGAGAGGATGTTTCCACTCGTGGTGGAATCTAGAACTAGAGGGCATAGTTTCAGAATAAGGGGCCGCCCATTTAAAACGGGCCCAGAGAGCTGTGGAGGCTGGGTCATTGAATATATTTAATAGAAACATAGAAAATAGGTGCAGGAGTAGGCAATTCGGCCCTTCGAGCCTGCACCGCCATTCAATGAGTTCATGGCTGAACATGCAACTTCAGTACCCCATTCCTGCTTTCTCGCCATATCCCTTGATCCTCCTAGTAGTAAGAACTACATCTAACTCCTTTTTGAATATAATAGACAGGTGGAGATAGACAGATTTTTGAATGATAAGGGAGTCAAGGGTTATGGGGAACAGGCAGGGAAGTGGAGCTGAGTACATGATCAGATCAGCCATGATCTTATTGAATGGTGCAGCGGGCTCGAGGGCCCAAATGGCCTACTCTTGCTCCTATTTCTTATGTTAAACGGGCTGCTAATACGTTATCACCCGTTTCACGCTAACGCACAAAGTGAAAATCTACCCCAATAAGTTGACATTAAAAAATTTTATAGGCTATTTTAACATAGTTATTAGCCCATTTTAAATGTTAAAATAGCGGATGAAAGCATTTCATATGACTGTGTAAAGCATTCACATACTACCATTCACAGCATCATTTGAATGCGGATGGGTGAATCACAGTATATTTAATCGGCTCCTGACTGCTTGCTGGCTCAGTTTCTTAAAGATGCTTCACAAAAAGCACAACCTAAAACAGTGCAAATGTAAAAGTGGCTGAACCCACATTGAGTATGTAATTATACGCTGCAACTTCCTTTAACTCCAGCAGCTACCACAGTACAACACCTTCCCCAGGTGCCCCACTGCCTGCTCCTGATAAAACCATGTTCGAAGCATAACAATAACAAAACATTTGGGATGGTTTTGAGGTGATACGCTCAAGTAGATGCAGAACACTCTCAAAAAAATCCAGATGAGTGCTACTGGCTGTCTGAAACAATATGTGAGGGAACCTACAATGGAGATTGCAACATTGGATATGGCATTAACTAATAAGGACTGTGTGATAAGCCAAGGTAATAGTGAGGGAACATGAGGTAACTATAATTTTTAAAATCTCCGAGTAGAGGTGAGGACAGAACATTAAGGGATGCCTATTTAGATAAACTGTGGTCGATTTTAATAGTTAAACTGGAGTGGGGTGGGTTGGGGGTGGGGGGATCTTACTGTGATATTTGCGACATCACTAACAACACATTCTGGAAGATGGCTCCATTACACAGGACTTTGTCCTGTGACCAGGTCACATGACCCTTTATTATTATACATCAGCAGTTGCATTCCCACAGTAGTCCACTAGGTGGAGCTCTATATTACACTTACCCAATCCGCTCCCGCCCCGATCTGGCCACCTGCAATGTTAAATTGCAGTCTGCAAGGACACCTGTCCAAAGCTAGCGGGGTCCAGCTGTTAAAATTGAGTGGTTCGGAGGCCACCCCCAGGGACCTGAGGGAACAGTCCCTGGCACAAGATAAGTGCATTGGAGGGTTCAGGAGGGGAAAGATGGAAAGGGAAGGCCCAAAGTTTCTTTGTGGAGCCTGGAGGAGCTCTTCCTTGGCCCTCAGTGAAAGCAGTACAAAACAAATTATTTACATTTAGATTTAGCGGCTTGCTAAAATCAGTAAGCCTCCCCGCTATCACTCCCGGAGGAACTGATTGCTCACTAGGCCCGGTTCCCGCTCGGGTGGTTTGTGGTGATGACAGCAGTTTGTTCCAGACTTCTGCTACCCTTTGTGTGAAAAGGTGCCTCCTGATTTCGCTCCTGAATGGCCTGGCTTTAATTTTAAGATGATTGCCCCCACCAGAGGAAATAGTTTCTCTGTATCTACTTTTTGAATCTTTTTTTAACATTTTAAACATCTCGATCAGATCACCCCTCAATCTCCTATAGTCAACAGAATATAAGCTAAATTTATGCAAACTGTTTTCATAATTTAACCCTTGAAGCACCAGTATCATTCTGGTGAAACTGTACTGTATCCCCTCCAACGTCAATATATCCTTCCTGAGGTGCAGTGACTTAAGTCACTAAATCTGTTGGCACAGTGGTCGCAGGAAGTTAGTAAAGTGAATGGAAGTAGTGGGATGTATAGCTAGAGGCATACCATATAAGTAACGAGAAGCACTTCTAAAATTATATCTGGCCTTATTGAGACCACTTCTGGAATAAAGGGGCAGAAATTCCAAGGAGAGCTTCCCATGGGTAAATCAAGAAAAAATAGAAATAAAATGCGCACTTACCTGAAGCTGCTGCGCCCGCTGGAACTCCCGATCCACAGGCCTCCTCTCCCTGCGACGCGCAGCACGTGCACGTCTGGACGTCCACAGGAGTCATGTGGGCCTGGACACTCAATCACAGGTAAGTACACTACATAAAACATTTAAAAAACACCTCACACAATAAACTAATAAAATTAAAAATGTTACACATGTTTTTTAAAGAAAAAAAATTCCCGATTTAAAAAAAAAGTTAGGGTTAGGGTTTTAAATAACATTATCTGAGTGGGCAGGGTTTTAACATAAATGTGTTTTTTTTATTTTTAAACTCTTACGCCTGTTTTTTCAGGCGCAAGAGGTTTGAGGACATTTGCCATGCAAGATATGGGTAAATAACCCAAACTTCCACGTACAAATGTCCTCGCTCCCGATCTGCAGATCATGTCAAGCTCCAGCTTGGCAGATCGGAAAAGCCGGTTTTTAGCGCATGCACGTACGGACCGGGGGCGTAGGAAATTCTGGGCCATCAAGTTGTTGAAGGAAGTTGAAAGGAGGACTACTGGATTAATTTAGGAGGCAGGGCTTTCAGGAGAGGTTATCTACCTTGGGACTTTTTTCTCTTGAAAAGAGAAGCCTGAGAGTTATTGTGTCTGTAAGCACTCTTGTAATGACTCCACAAGGTTAGGTATTGTACTTGAACTGTTGGGACCTTAGTCCATTTATTGCAGCTCCCGAGTGAGGGTACAGTATGATGAGCTTCCTTTTATACCTGATTATCTGTAGTGTACAGGTGACCCCTAGGTCTCCACCAGTTGCACCCTCTGGTGGTACAGGCATAGTATATACAGTGTGAAGATACATTCAGTAGTCTTATGTAACTGTACATTGAGTGTACAAAGTGTATACTTATGTTATACATACACAACAAGAGATGCTTTGGTTAAAGTATTTAAGATTCGAGGGTTTTGAGCAGGTGGAATGAGGCAGAGCGCTGCATGGTCAAGTGGCCATGCAGCTTAAAGGGAACATAAGAAGATAAGATTTAGGAGCAGGAGTAGGACATTTGGCCCCTCGAACCTGCTCCGCCATTCAATAAGATCCTGGCTGATCATTGACCTCAACTCCACTTTCCTGCCTAATCTCCATATCCCCTGATTCCCCTGGTGTCCATAAATCTGTTTATCTCAGCCTTGAATATATTCAGCGACCCAGTCTCCACAGCCCTCCAGTGCAGAGAATTCCAAAGATTCACAACTCTCTGAGTGTAGAAGTTCCTCCTCATCTCTGTCTTAAATGGCCTACCCCTTATCCTGAGACTGTGCCCCCTAGTTCGAGACACTCCAGCCTGGGGAAACAACCTCTCAGCATCTACCTGTCAATCCCCTCCAGAATCTTGTATGTTTCAATGAGATCACCTCTCATTCTTCTAAACTCCAGAGAGTATGGGTCCATTCTACACAATCTCTCATCATATGACAGCCCTCTCATCCAGGAAACATTGCTTAAAAGGAACATTGGCCACCACCCTCTGGGTGAAAGAAAATCTCCTCAACTCCCCTCTAATCCTTCTACTAATAACCTGTGATTTTTTTTAATTCCCCATCAATGCCAACTCACCTTAAAAAGTGAACAAAATAGCAGCTGGTTGAAAACTGCAGACTGAAGGAATATGTTTATGCGAGCTGTTGAGCAACAGAATGTACAATCAATTGCACCACAGCCGTAGTTCCCTTTTGCTATGTTCCTTGCACACTTATGCTAGTTAGTTATATAAAAAGGGGAGTAGGGGAGTTATCCCCAGTGTCCTGGCCAATATTTATCCCTCAATCAACATAACAAAAACAGATGATCTGATCATTATCACATTGCTGTTTGTGAGAGCTTGCTGTGCACAAGTTGGCTGCCATGTTTCCCACATTACAACAGTGACAACACTTGAAAGCACTTTGAGTTGTCCGGTGGTTGTGAAAGGCGCTATAGAAATGAAAGTCTTTTTTACTTTAAAAATCTTGGTGCTTGAAATGCTACTGCAGATTTTATTAGATTAATCGGCGACTTAGTGCAAAGACAAGTCCTCCGGATATTGCAAAATCATCTTTTTAAATCACAACAGCTAAAATTGTTTGGGCTAAAATTCCCCAAAGTATTGTGGCTTTCATTTGGAAATAAAAGTGAATCAGTTATTTGTCAGAGCTCAATCAGGGCATATTTCCCTCTGCTAGAAAGCCTGATGTTATTTTGCATTTAAATTGCAATTGCACAATAAACCTGCATGTCATTATATTTCACTCAAACAACCCCCAGCTTATTGATTCAATATGAGAGAATGTAGAGGGTACTGGAGGTCGCAGCAGTGAGGTGCTTTCAATGGCTCAGCATGTGACCTCATTGAATTGTGCTGATCTGCAGAGTTTAAGAAATGTGCTTGATTGGCACTCGTACAAAGGAAGCAGGACTTTGCCCCCACTATGATGAAATAAATTAACTTTAATTACCATGTTTACTTACCCTGAGCTTATAATAGAGAAATGGACTTTCAGCCGTAAGGACTTTTATTAAATATATTCAAAATATTAAGCTGTTAGTAACTTTTTAATGACTTAGTTTATCTATATTCTTAGCTGCAACTCAGTAAGTAGATACTGATAAATGACTAAGACTGCTCGCAACAAAATCATATTAAAAAAGAACAAGCAGATAGTGAATCATGCTTGAAGCCAATTTGCCCACATCAATTAGATAAATGGTCAGTTAATTTGTTTAGCTGATGTTGGTTGAGGGATAAATGTTTCCTCAACTTTTATATATTCATCACACCAACAGATACACAGTCCACACCAACAGGCACCAGAAACACACCCCATAGCACCAGGCACCAGAGTCTGAGGTCCAACAAAAAACTCGTGACCTAAAGAACAGATGGTGGGTGGAAAGAGCGCAGGAGATCCAGCAACTAGCCGACAACCATGATGTGCGCAGCTTTTTTAGTGCAGTCAAGACCACCTACGGCCCAAGCACTTAAGGTCCTAACCTTCTGAGAGCTAAGAACGGAGAGGTGCTCATCAGGGATAGAGAGGCAGCCATTGCCCGCTGGAAGGAACACTTCGAAGATCTCCTTGACCAAGACTCTGCCTTCGAGGTGAGCGTCCTCGACTCCATCCCGCAGCAAGCTACCCGCCACTATCTCGGCACAACACCAGCCCGGCATGAGGTTGAAAAGGCCATCCAGCGGCTGAAAAACAACAAGGCCTCAGGAACAGATGGCATCCCCGCCAAAGTACCAAAGCATGGCGGAGAAGTACGCAGAGTGAATCCAGGACCTCATCACTCTCATCTGGAAGGAGAAGACCATGCCAGGGGATCTCAGAGATGCCGTAATCATGACCATTTTCAAGAAAGGTGACAAGACCGATTGCAGAAATTACAGAGTGCCGGGCTTAAAAACCCAGTGTTAGGTCCAGGAAACCAAACTCTGTGATTAATCTTTTTAAACATTCTGCATAAAATGCTTAAAACATGAAAGCTGTAAATACTGGCTTCCTGTACCACAGAAAGTTGTTGAGGCCAGTTTGTTAGATATATTCAAAAGGGAAATAGATGTGCTAAAGGGATCAAGGAGTATGGAGAGAAAGCAGGAATGGGGTACTGAAGTTGCATGATCAGCCATGATCATATTGAATGGTGGTGCAGGCTCGAAGGGCCAAATGGCCTACTCCTGTACCTATTTTCTATGTTTCTATTTCTATGTTTCTGTAAGATGTAAGAACCTTGGAGACTCCTGTTTAAAATGCGTAATGTTAATCTGTGGAGAAACTCCAACAAAATGGAAACGATACTAAACCTTTTGTGGACATGTAAATACCGATACTGACCAAACCGTTGTAGAAATGTAAAAATGGATACTGAACACAGTGAGGCCCAAGGAAGGCTAGGCTGGAGAATAGGCTAAGTTCTGAGGTGCCGTGCATGCTCACAAAGATGATGACTCATCGATGGATCAAAGGAAGGATTGCGATGAGTGACTGGTAACCACGGAAACAACACCTGAGAGAAGGCAGGGATGAAACTCAGACGACGGAACAGCAGGTGACAGTTGTGAGAGGAAGGTGACCCGGCCAGGTATGCTTCACGAACCTGTCAGACCATGGGGTCAATCGTGAGTGCGCAGGGAAACTGAGGCGGAGACTGAGCAAAGACCAGTGGGAACATGCCTGCCGTCAAGGAAGGGTGATCCAACCAGTCATCAGAAGATGCGCATCATGACACGTCAGCGGACCACTGGGACCTGAGGAAGTGGTAACTATAATGTAGCCTAGCAGGTCAAGGGACGGACTGCTAGGTGTAATGTTGATAACCGGTTGATCAGATTCTGTAAAGACTGCCACACACAGTGGGAACTATGATTATTGGTGTCTTGTCATTATTTTCTAGTGTTGAACTCTGGGAAGTAGCCGGTAGTGTTAACTAATTGTTCTTGCCCGCTACAAATTAATTTGGATCGAAACTATCATCCTACAAGATGAAGTCTCCTCGCAGAGGTTGAAGAGCTTCTCCCAGAGTAGCAATACGGATTCCACCCAGTTAGAGGCACAGCAGACATGATTTTCACTGTGTGACAAATCCCCCCAAAATGTAGGGAGCAGCACCAAGTACATGGCCTTCTTTGACCTCACAAAGACCTTCGAATCTGTAAACCGAGAGGGATTATGGAGTGTCCTCCTCAAATTCGGCTGTCTTCAAAAATTTTTCACCATCCTCTGCCTGCTTCATGATGACAGGCAAGTTGTGATCCTTACCAATTGATCCACAACAGACCCAATACAAGTGCAGAATGGGGTCAAGCAAGGCTGTGTCATTGCACCAACGCTACTCAATCTTTCTCGCTGCACTGCTTCATCTAACCTCCAACAAGCTTCCCGGTGGAGTGGAGCTATTCTACAGGACGAACAGGAAATTGTTCAACCTCCGTTAACTCCAGTTGAGCACCAAGGTTGTCCCAACCTCTGTCATTGAATTACAGTATGCAGACGTCGCTTGCATTTGCTCATAGAGGCCAAACTCCAATCCATCGTTGACACCTTCACTGAAGCGTACGACATTATAGGCCTTACATTAAACATCCGGAAGACAAAGGTTCTCTACTAACCTGCCCCCACCTCACAGTACTGCCCGCCCCTCCCACCAATTATCAAGATCCACGACAAGACCTTGGACTGAGTGGAGCACATTCCAAACCTTGGGAGCCTCCTGTCAGCGAGGGCAGACATCGATGAAGAAACCCAACACCGCCTTCAGTGTGCCAGTGCAGCCTTCGGTCGTTTGAGGAAAAGAGTGTTTGAAGACCAAGATCTTGAACCCGGCACCATACTCATGATCTACAGCGCAGTAATGATACCCGGCCTCATATATGGCTCAGAGACATGGACAATGTACAGTAAGACCTTAAAGCACTGGAGAAGTACCACCAATGTTACCTCCTCAAAATTCTGCAAATCCATTGGCAGGATAGGCATAACAATATCGGTGTTCTCTGTCAGACCAACATCATCAGCATCATGCTCAATCACCTCCGATGGGTGGGCCACATAGTCCGCATGCCTGATATATGGCTCCCAAAATAGGCACACTACTCCGAGCTCCATCACGGCAAGCGAGCCCCAGGAGGGCAGAGGAAATGCTTCAAAGACACCCTCAAAGCCTCCCTGAAAAAATGTAACATCCCCACCGATTCTTGGGAACGCCTGGCCCATGACTGCTCAACGTGGAGAAGAAGCATTCAGGAAAGCGTCGAACACTTTGAGTCCCTTCGCCAGGAGCACGTGGTAATCAAGTGCAAACAGCAAAAGGAGCTTACGACAAACCAAGAACCCCACCCACCCGTCCCTTCAAACACCACCTAGCCCACCTGTGACAGAGACTGTAGATCCCACATTGGTCATATCAGTCACCTTAGAACTCATGTTATTGTGGAAGCAAATCATCCTCGACTCCGAGGGACTGCCTAAGAAGAAGATTGAACAGATACACAGCCCACACCCCCAGGGACCCGATACACAGCCCACACCCCCAGGGACCCGATACACAGCCCACACTCCCAGGGACCTGATACATTCCCCACACCCCCAGGGACCCGATACACATCCCACACCCCCAGAGTCCCGATACACAGCACACAACACCATGGACCTAATGTACAGCCCAAACCCCAGGGACCCGAAATACAGCCCACACCCCCAGGGACCCGATACACAGCCCACACTCCCAGGAACACGATACACAGCCCACACCCCCAGGGACACGATACACAGCCCACACCCCCAGGGACCCGATACACAGCCCACACCCCCAGGGACCCGATACACAGCCCACACTCCCAGGGACCTGATACATTCCCCACACCCCCAGGGACCCGATACACATCCCACACCCCCAGAGTCCCGATACACAGTACACAACACCATGGACCTAATGTACAGCCCACACCCCCAGGGACCCGATACACAGCCCACACCCCCAGAGACCCGATACACAGACCACACCCCCAGGGGCCCGATACACAGCCCACACCCCCAGAGTCCCGATACACAGTCCACACCCCCAGAGTCCCGATACACAGCCCACACCCCCAGTAACCCGATACACAGCTCACACCCGCAGAGTCCCGATACATTCCCCACACACCCAGGGACCCGATACACAGCCCACAGCCCCAGAGACCTGATACACAGCCCACACCCCCAGGGACCCGATAGACAGCCCGCATCCCCAGAGACCCGATACACAGCCCACACCCCCAGGGACTCGATACACAGCCCACACCCCAAGGGACACGATACACAGCCCACACCCCGAGGGACCCGATACACAGCCCACACCCCAGGAGTCTCGATACACACTCCACACCCCCAGGGACATGATACACAGTCCACACCCCAAGGGACCCGATACACAGCCCACACCCCCAGGGACCCGATACACAGCCCACACCCCAGGGACCCGATACACAGCCCACACCCCCAGAGACCCGATACACAGACCACACCCCCAGGGGCCCGATACACAGCCCACACCCCCAGAGTCCCGATACATAGCCCACACCCCCAGGAACCCGATACACAGCTCATACCCCCAGAGACGAAATACATTCCCCACACCCCCAGGGACCAGATACACAGCCCACACCCCCAGAGACCTGATACACAGCCCACACCCCCAGGGACCCGATAGACAGCCCGCATCCCCAGAGTCCCGATACACAGCCCACACCCCCAGGGACCCGATACACATCCCACACCCCCAGAGTCCCGATACACAGCCCACACGAGCAGGGACCCGATACACAGCCCACACCCGCAGAGTGCTGATACACAGCCCACACCCCCAGGGACACGATACACAGCCCACACCCCCAGGGACCCGATACACAGCCCACACCCCCAGGGACACGATACACAGCTCACACCCCCAGGGACACGATACACAGCCCACACACCCAGGGACCCGATACACAGCCCACACCCCCAGGGACACGATACACAGCTCACACCCCAGGGACACGATACACAGCCCATACTTCCAGGGACCCGATACACAGCCCATACTTCCAGGGACCCGATACATAGCCCACACCACTAGGGACCCGATACATAGCCCACACCACGAGGGACCCAATACACAGCCCACACGCACAGGGACACGATACACAGCCCACACCACTCGGGACCCGATATGCAGCCCACACCCCCAGATTCTCGATACACAGCCCACACCCCCAGAGTCCTGATACATTCCCCACACACCCGGAGTCCCGCTACACAGCCCACACCCCCAGGTACACGATACACAGCCCACACCTCCAGGGACACGATACAGAGTTCACACTCCCAGGGACACGATTCACAGCCCACACCACCAGACACCCGATATACAGCCCACACCACGAGGGACCCGGTACACAGCCCGCACCCCCAGGAACACGATACACAGCCCACACCACAAGGGACCCGATACATAGCCCACACCACCAGGGACCCGGTACACAGTCCACACCCCCAGGGACACGATACTCAGCCCACACCTCCAGGGACCCGATACACAGCCCACACCCCCAGGAACCCGATACACAGCCCACACTCGCAGGGACCCGTTACACAGCCCATACTCCCAGGGACCCGATACACAGACCACACCACTAGAGACCCGATACACAGCCCACACCACGAGGGACCCGATACACAGCCCACACCCTCAGGGACACGATACACAGCCCACAACACTAGGGACCCGATACACATCCCACACCCCCAGAGTCCCGATACACAGCACACAACACCATGGACCTAATGTACAGCCCACACCCCCAGGGACCCGATACACAGCCCACACCCCCAGAGACCCGATACACAGACCACACCCCCAGGGGCTCGATACACAGCCCACACCCCCAGAGTCCCGATACACAGTCCACACCCCCAGAGTCCCGATACACAGCCCACACCCCCAGTAACCCGATACACAGCCCACACCCCAAGGGACCCGATATACAGCCCACACCCCGAGGGACCCGATATACAGCCCACACCCCAGGAGTCTCGATACACACTCCACACCCCCAGGGACATGATACACAGTCCACACCCCAAGGGACCCGATACACAGCCCACACCCCCAGGGACCCGATACACAGCCCACACCCCCAGGGACCCGATACACAGCCCACATCCCCAGAGACCCGATACACAGACCACACCCCCAGGGGCCCGATACACAGCCCACACCCCCAGAGTCCCGATACACAGCCCACACCCCCAGGTACCCGATACACAGCTCATACCCCCAGAGACCCAATACATTCCCCACACCCCCAGGGACCAGATACACAGCCCACACCCCCAGGGACCCGATAGACAGCCCGCATCCCCAGAGTCCCGATACACAGCCCACACCCCCAGGGACCCGATACACATCCCACACCCCCAGAGTCCCGATACACAGCCCACACGAGCACGGACCCGATACACAGCCCACACCCGCAGAGTGCTGATACACAGCCCACACCCCCAGGGACACGATACACAGCCCACACCCCCAGGGACCCGATACACAGCCCACACCCCCAGGGACACGATACACAGCCCACACACCCAGGGACCCGATACACAGCCCACACCCCCAGGGACACGATACACAGCTCACACCCAAGGGACACGATACACAGCCCATACTTCCAGGGACCCGATACACAGCCCATACTTCCAGGGACCCAATACACAGCCCACACCACTAGGGACCCGATACATAGCCCACACCACGAGGGACCCAATACACAGCCCACACGCACAGGGACACGATACACAGCCCACACCACTCGGGACCCGATACGCAGCCCACACCCCCAGATTCTCGATACACAGCCCACACCCCCAGAGTCCTGATACATTCCCCACACACCCGGAGTCCCGCTACACAGCCCACACCCCCAGGTACACGATACACAGCCCACACCTCCAGGGACACGATACACAGTTCACACTCCCAGGGACACGATTCACAGCCCACACCACCAGACACCTGATATACAGCCCACACCACGAGGGACCCGGTACACAGCCCGCACCCCCAGGAACACGATACTCAGCCCACACCACAAGGGACCCGATACATAGCCCACACCACCAGGGACCCGGTACACAGTCCACACCCCCAGGGACACGATACTCAGCCCACACCTCCAGGGACCCGATACACAGCCCACACCCCCAGGGACCCGATGCACAGCCCACACTCGCAGGGACCCGTTACACAGCCCATACTCCCAGGGACCCGATACACAGACTACACCACTGGAGACCCGATACACAGCCCACACCACGAGGGACCCGATACACAGCCCACACCCTCAGGGACACGATACACAGCCCACAACACTAGGGACCCGATACACAGCCCACACCACCAGCGACACGATACACAGCCCACACCACTAGGGACCCGATACACAGCCCACACCCCCAGGGACACGATACACAGCCCACACCCCCAGGGACCCGATACACAGCCCAAACCACTAGGGACCCGATACACAGCCCACATCCCCAGGGACCCGATACACAGCCCACACCCCCAGGGACACGATACACAGCCCACACTCCCAGGGACTCGATACACAGGCCACACCCCCAGGGACCCGATACACAGCCCATACCCCCAGGGACCCGATACACAGCCCACACCACCAGCGACCCGATACACAGCCCACACCACTAGGGACCCGATACACAGCCCACACCCCCAGGGACACGATACACAGCCCACACCCCCAGGGACCCGATACACAGCCCAAACCACTAGGGACCTGATACACAGCCCACATCCCCAGGGACCCGATACACAGCCCACACCCCCAGGGACACGATACACACCTCACACCCCCAGAGACACGATACACAGCCCACACTCCCAGGGACTCGATACACAGCCCACACCCCCAGGGACCCGATACACAGCCCAAACCCCCAGGGACCCGATACACAGCCCACACCCCCAGGGACACGATACACAACTCACACCCCCAGGGACCCGATACACAGCCCACACCCCCAGAGTCTCGATACACAGCCCACACCCCCAGAGTCCAGATACATTCCCCACACCCCCAGAGTCCCGATACACAGCCCACACCCCCAGTAACCCGATACACAGCTCACACCCGCAGAGTCCCGATACATTCCTCACACCCCCAGGGATCCGATACACAGCCCACACCCCCAGAGACCTGATACACAGCCCACACCCCCAGGGACCCGATAGACAGCCCGCATCCCCAGAGACCCGATACACAGCCCACACCCCCAGGGACTCGATACACAGCCCACACCCCAAGGGACCCGATACACAGCCCACACCCCGAGGGACCCGATACACAGCCCACACCCCAGGAGTCTCGATACACACTCCACTCCCCCAGGGACATGATACACAGTCCACACCCCAAGGGACCCGATACACAGCCCACACCCCCAGGGACCCAATACACAGCCCACACCCCCAGGGACCCGATACACAGCCCACACCCCCAGAGACCCGATACACAGACCACACCCCCAGGGGCCCGATACACAGCCCACACCCCTAGAGTCCCGATACACAGCCCACACCCCCAGGAACCCGATACACAGCTCATACCCCCAGAGACCCAATACATTCCCCACACCCCCAGGGACCAGATACACAGCCCACACCCCCAGAGACCTGATACACAGCCCACACCCCCAGGGACCCGATAGACAGCCCGCATCCCCAGAGTCCCGATACACAGCCCACACCCCCAGGGACCCGATACACATCCCACACCCCCAGAGTCCCGATACACAGCCCACACGAGCAGGGACCCGATACACAGCCCACACCCGCAGAGTGCTGATACACAGCCCACACCCCCAGGGACACGATACACAGCCCACACCCCCAGGGACCCGATACACAGCCCACACCCCCAGGGACACGATACACAGCTCACACCCCCAGGGACACGATACACAGCCCACACACCCAGGGACCCGATACACAGCCCACACCCCCAGGGACACGATACACAGCTCACACCCCAGGGACACGATACACAGCCCATACTTCCAGGGACCAGATACACAGCCCACACCACTAGGGACCCGATACATAGCCCACACCACGAGGGACCCAATACACAGCCCACACGCACAGGGACACGATACACAGCCCACACCACTCGGGACCCGATACGCAGCCCACACCCCCAGATTCTCGATACACAGCCCACACCCCCAGAGTCCTGATACATTCCCCACACACCCGGAGTCCCGCTACACAGCCCACACCCCCAGGTACACGATACACAGCCCACACCTCCAGGGACACGATACACAGTTCACACTCCCAGGGACACGATTCACAGCCCACACCACCAGACACCTGATATACAGCCCACACCACGAGGGACCCGGTACACAGCCCGCACCCCCAGGAACACGATACTCAGCCCACACCACAAGGGACCCGATACATAGCCCACACCACCAGGGACCCGGTACACAGTCCACACCCCCAGGGACACGATACTCAGCCCACACCTCCAGGGACCCGATACACAGCCCACACCCCCAGGGACCCGATACACAGCCCACACTCGCAGGGACCCGTTACACAGCCCATACTCCCAGGGACCCGATACACAGACCACACCACTAGAGACCCGATACACAGCCCACACTACGAGGGACCCGATACACAGCCCACACCACCAGCGACACGATACACAGCCCACACCCCCAGGGACACGATACACAGCCCACACCGCCAGGGACCCGATACACAGCCCAAACCACTAGGGACCCGATACACAGCCCACATCCCCAGGGACCCGATACACAGCCCACACCCCCAGGGACACGATACACACCTCACACCCCCAGGGACACGATACACAGCCCACACTCCCAGGGACTCGATACACAGCCCACACCCCCAGGGACCCGATACACAGCCCATACCCCCAGGGACCCGATACACAGCCCACACCCCCAGGGACACGATACACAACTCACACCCCCAGGGACCCGATACACAGCCCACACCCCCAGAGTCTCGATACACAGCCCACACCCCCAGAGTCCTGATACATTCCCCACACCCGCAGAGTCTCGATACACAGCCCACACCTCCAGGTACACGATACACAGCCCACACCGCCAGGGACACGATACACAGTCCACATCCCCAGGGACACGATACACAGTCCACACCCCCAGGGACAAGATACACAGCCCACACTCCCAGGGACACGATACACAGCCCACATCCCCAGGGACCCGATACATAGCCCACACCCCCAGAGTCCCGAAACATAGCCCACACCCCCAGGGACATGATACACAGTCCACACCCCCAGGGACACGATACACAGTTCACACTCCCAGGGACACGATTCACAGCCCACATCACCAGGGACCTGATACACAGCCCACACCACGAGAGACCCGATACACAGCCCGCACCCCGAGGATCACGATACACAGCCCACACCACTAGGGACCCGATAAATAGCCCACACCCCCAAAGTCCCGATACACAGCCCACACCCCCAGGGACCCGATACACAGCCCACACCCCCAGAGTCCCGATACACAGCCCACACCCCCAGGGACCCGATACACAGCCCACACCCCCAGAGACCCGATACACAGCCCACACCCCCAGAGACTCGATACACAGCCCACACCCCAAGGGACCCAATACACTGCCCACACCCCCAGGGACCCGATACACAGCCCACACCCCAGGAGTCCCGATACACACTCCACACCCCCAGGGACATGATACACAGTCCACACCCCCAGGGACATGATACACAGTCCACACCCCCAGGGACACGATACACAGCCCACACCCCCAGGGACCCGATATACAGCCCACACCCCCAGGGACCCGATACACAGCCCACACCCCCAGGGACCCGATACACAGCCCACACCCCCAGAGACCCGATACACAGACCACACCCCCAGGGGCCCGATACACAGCCCACACCCCCAGTGTCCCGATACACAGTCCACACCCCCAGAGTCCCGATACACAGCCCACACCCCCAGGAACCCGATACACAGTTCATACCCCCAGAGACCCGATACATTCCCCACACCCCCAGGGACCAGATACACAGCCCACACCCCCAGAGACCTGATACACAGCCAACACCCCCAGGGACCCGATAGACAGCCCGCATCCCCAGAGTCCCGATACACAGCCCACACCCCCAGGGACACGATACACATTCCACACCCCCAGAGTCCCGATACACAGCCCACACGAGCAGGGACCCGATACACAGCCCACACCCGCAGAGTGCTGATACACAGCCCACACCCCCAGGGACACGATACACAGTCCACACCCCCAGGGACCCAATACACAGCCCACACCCCCAGGGACACGATACACAGCTCACACCCCCAGGGACACGATACACATCCCACACACGCAGGGACCAGATACACAGCCCACACCCCCAGGGACACGATACACAGCTCACACCCCAGGGACACGATACACAGCCCAGACTTCCAGGGACCCGATACACAGCCCACACCACTAGGGACCCGATACATAGCCCACACCACTAGGGACCCGATACACAGCCCACACGCACAGGGACACGATACACAGCCCACACCACTAGGGATCCGATACACAGCCCACACCCACAAGAACACGACACACAGCCCACACCCCCAGAGACACGATACACAGCCCACATCACTCGGGACCCGATACACAGCCCACACCCCCAGATTCTCGATACACAGCCCACACCCCCAGAGTCCTGAAACATTCCCCACACGCCCGGAGTCCCGATACACAGCCCACACCACAAGGGACCTGATACACAGCCCACACCACGAGGGACCCGGTACACAGCCCGCACCCCCAGGAACACGATACACAGCCCACACCCCCAGAGTCCTGATACATTCCCCACACCCGCAGAGTCCCGATACATAGCCCACACCTCCAGGTACACGATACACAGCCCACACCTCCAGGGACACGAATTACAGTCCACACCCCCAGGGACCCGATACATAGCCCACACCCACAGAGTCCCGATACACAGCCCACACCCCCAGGGACATGATGCACAGTCCACACCCCCAGGGACACGATACACAGTTCACACTCCCAGGGACACGATTCACAGCCCACACCACCAGATACCTGATATACAGCCCACACCACGAGGGACCCGATACACAGCCCGCACCCAGAGGAACACGATACACAGCCCACATCACTAGGGACCCGATACACAGCCCACACCCTCAGAGTCCCGATACACAGCCCACACACCCAGGGACCCGATACACAGCCCACACCCCCAGAGTCCCGATACACAGCCCACACCCCCCAGGGACACGATACACAGTCCACACCCATAGGGACATGATACATAGTCCACACCCCCAGGGACACGATACACAGCCCACACCCCCAGAGACCCGATACACAGCCCACACCCCAAGGGACCCGATACACAGCCCACACCCCCAGTGACCCGATACACAGCCCACACGCCCAGGGACACGATACACAGCCCACACCCCCAGGGACCCGATACACAGCCCACACCCCCAGAGACCCGATACACAGCCCACACCCCAAGGGACCCGATACACAGCCCACACCCCCAGTGACCCGATACACAGCCCACACGCCCAGGGACACGATACACAGTCCACACCCATAGGGACACGATACACAGTCCACACCCCAGGGACACGATACACAGCCCACAACCCCAGGGACCCGATACACAGCCCACACCCCAGAGACCCGATACACAGCCCACACCCCAAGGGACCCGATACACAGCCCACACCCCCAGGGACCCGATACACAGCCCACACGCCCAGGGACATGATACACAGTCCACACCCCCAGGGACACGATACACAGCCCACACCCCCAGAGACCCGATACACAGCCCACACCCCAAGGGACCCGATACACAGCCCACACCCCCAGGGACCCGATAGACAGCCCACATGCCCAGGGACCCGATACACAGCCCACACCCCCAGGGACACGATACACAGCTCACACCCCAGGGACACGATACACAGCCCACACTCCCAGGGACTCGATACACAGCCCACACCCCCAGGGACCCGATACACAGCCCACACCCCCAGGGACCCGATACACAGCCCACACCCCCAGGAACACGATACACAACTCACACCCCCAGGGACCCGATACACAGCCCACACCCCCAGAGTCTCGATACACAGCCCACACCCCCAGAGTCCTGATACATTCCCCACACCCGCAGAGTCCCGATACACAGCCCACACCTCCAGGTACACGATACACAGCCCACACCTCCAGGGACACGAATTACAGTCCACATCCCCAGGGACACGATACACAGTCCACACCCCCAGGGACACGATACACAGCCCACACTCCCAGAGTCCCGATACACAGCCCACACCCCCAGGGACATGATACACAGTCCACACCCCCAGGATACACAGTTCACACTCCCAGGGACACGATTCACAGCCCACACCACCAGACACCTGATATACAGCCCACACCACGAGGGACCCGATACACAGCCCGCACCCAGAGGAACACGATACACAGCCCACACCCCCAGGGACCCGATACACAGCCCACACCCCCAGAGTCCCGATACACAGCCCACACCCCCCAGGGACACGATACACAGTCCACACCCATCGGGACACGATACACAGTCCACACCCCCAGGGACACGATACACAGCCCACACCCCCAGAGACCCGATACACAGCCCACACCCCAAGGGACCCGATACACAGCCCACACCCGCAGTGACCCGATACACAGCCCACACGCAAAGGGACACGATACACAGTCCACACCCATAGGGACACGATACACAGTCCACACCCCCAGGGACACGATACACAGCCCACAACCCCAGGGACCCGATACACAGCCCACACCCCAGAGACCCGATACACAGCCCACACCCCAAGGGACCCGATACACAGCCCACACCCCCAGGGACCCGATACACAGCCCACACGCCCAGGGACATGATACACAGTCCACACCCCCAGGGACACGATACACAGCCCACACCCCCAGAGACCCGATACACAGCCCACACCCCAAGGGACCCGATACTCAGCCCACACCCCCAGAGACCCGATACACAGACCACACCCCCAGGGGCCCGATACACAGCCCACACCCCCAGATTCCCGATACACAGTCCACACCCCCAGAGTCCCGATACACAGCCCACACCCCCAGGAACCCGATACACAGCTCACACCCCCAGAGTCCCGATACATTCCCCACACCCCCAGGGATCCGATACACAGCCCACACCCCCAGATACCTGATACACAGCCCACACCCCCAGATACCCGATAGACAGCCCGCATCCCCAGAGTCCCGATACACAGCCCACACCCCCAGGGACCCGATACGCATCCCGCACCCCCAGGGACACGATACGCAGTTCACACCCCCAGTGACACGATACACAGGCCACACTCCCAGGGACCCGATACACAGCCCACACCCCCAGGGACACGATACACAGCCCACACCACTAGGGATCCGATACACAGCCCACACCCCCAGCGACACGATACACAGCCCACACCCCCAGGGACACGATACACAGACCACACCACTAGGGAACCGATACACAGACCACACCTCCAGGGACCCGATACACAGCCCACACCCACAGAGTCTCGATACACAGCCCACACCCCCAGAATCCTGATACATTCCCCACACCCCCAGAGTCCCGACACACAGCCCACACCCCCAGGGACACGATACACAGCCCACACCTCCAGGGACACGACACACAGTCAACATCCCCAGGGACACGACACACAGTCAACATCCCCAGGGACACGATACACATTCCACACTTCCAGGGACACGATACACAGTCCACACCCCCAGGGACACGATACACAGCCCACTCCCCCAGGGAACCGATATACAGCCCACACCCCCAGAGTCCTGATACACAGCCCACACCCCCAGAGTCCTGATACATTCCCCACAGCCCCAGAGTCCCGACACACAGCCCACACCCCCAGGGACACGATACACAGCCCACACCTCCAGGGCCACGACACACAGTCCACACCCCTAGGGACACGGTACACAGTCCACACCCCCAGGGACACGATACACAGTTCACACCCCCAGGGACACGATTCACAGCCCACACCACCAGGGACCTGATACACAGCCCACACCACAAGGGACCCAATACACAGCCCGCTCTCACAGGAACACGATACACAGCCCACACCACTCGGGATTCGATACACAGCCCACACCCCCAGGGACACGATACACAGCCCACACCCCCAGGGACCCGATATACAGCCCACACTCGCAGGGACCCGATAAACAGCCCACACCACTAGGGACCCGATAGACAGCCCACACCCTCAGGGAACACGATACACAGCCCACACCCCCAGATTCCCGATACACAGTCCACACCCCCAGAGTCCCGATACACAGCCCACACCCCCAGGAACCCGATACACAGCTCACACCCCCAGGGTCCCGATACATTCCCCACACCCCCAGGGATCCGATACACAGCCCACACCCCCAGATACCTGATACACAGCCCACACCCCCAGATACCCGATAGACAGCCCGCATCCCCAGAGTCCCGATACACAGCCCACACCCCCAGGGACCCGATACGCATCCCACACCCCCAGGGACACGATACGCAGTTCACACCCCCAGTGACACGATACACAGGCCACACTCCCAGGGACCCGATACACAGCCCACACCCCCAGGGACACGATACACAGCCCACACCACTAGGGATCCGATACACAGCCCACACCCCCAGCGACACGATACACAGCCCACACCCCCAGGGACACGATACACAGACCACACCACTAGGGACCCGATACACAGACCACACCTCCAGGGACCCGATACACAGCCCACACCCACAGAGTCTCGATACACAGCCCACACCCCCAGAATCCTGATACATTCCCCACACCCCCAGAGTCCCGACACACAGCCCACACCCCCAGGGACACGATACACAGCCCACACCTCCAGGGACACGACACACAGTCAACATCCCCAGGGACACGACACACAGTCAACATCCCCAGGGACACGATACACATTCCACACTTCCAGGGACACGATACACAGTCCACACCCCCAGGGACACGATACACAGCCCACTCCCCCAGGGAACCGATATACAGCCCACACCCCCAGAGTCCTGATACACAGCCCACACCCCCAGAGTCCTGATACATTCCCCACAGCCCCAGAGTCCCGACACACAGCCCACACCCCCAGGGACACGATACACAGCCCACACCTCCAGGGCCACGACACACAGTCCACACCCCTAGGGACACGGTACACAGTCCACACCCCCAGGGACACGATACACAGTTCACACCCCCAGGGACACGATTCACAGCCCACACCACCAGGGACCTGATACACAGCCCACACCACAAGGGACCCAATACACAGCCCGCTCTCACAGGAACACGATACACAGCCCACACCACTCGGGATTCGATACACAGCCCACACCCCCAGGGACACGATACACAGCCCACACCCCCAGGGACCCGATACACAGCCCACACTCGCAGGGACCCGATAAACAGCCCACACCACTAGGGACCCGATAGACAGCCCACACCCTCAGGGAACACGATACACAGCCCACACCACGAGGGACCCGATACACAGACCACACCCCCAGGGACACGCTATACTGCCCACACCACTAGGGACCCGATACACAGCCCACACCCCCGGGGAAAGGATACACAGCCCACGCCCCCAGGGACACAATACACAGCCCACACCCCCAGAGTCCCGATACACAGCCCACACCCCTAGGGACACGATACACAGCCCGCACCCCCAGGAACACGATACACAGCCAAAGCCCCAGGGACCCGATACACAGCCCACAGCCACAGAGTCCCGGTACACAGCTCACACCCCTATGGACCCAATGTACAGCTCACACCCCCAGGAACTCAATACACAGTCCACACCCCCAGAGACCCGATACACAGCCCACACCCCCAGAGTCCCGATACATTCCCCACACCCCCAGAGACCCAATACACAGCCCACACCCCCAGGGACCCGATACACAGCCCACACCCACAGAGTCCCGATACACAGCCCACACCACCAGGGACCCGATACACAGTCCACACCCCCAGAGTCCCGATACACAGTCCACACCCCCAGGGACCTGATACACAGCCCACACCCCCAGGGACCCGATACACAGCCCACACCTCCAGAGTCCCGATACACAGCCCACACCCCCAGGGACTCGATACACAGCCCACACCCCCAGGGACCCGATACACAGCCCACACACCTAGGGACCCGATACACAGTCCACACCCCCAGGGACACGATACACAGCCCACACTCCCAGGGACCCGATACACAGCCCACAATCCCAGGGACCCGATACACAGTCCACACCACTAGGGACCCGATACACAGCCCACACCCCCAGGGACACGATACGCAGCTCACACCCCCAGTGACACGATACACAGGCCACACTCCCAGGGACCCGATACACAGCCCACACCCCCAGGGACCCGATACAAAGCCCACAGCCCCAGGGACACGATACACATCTCACACCCGCAGCGACACGATACATAGCCCACATCAACAGGGCCACGATAATCAGCTCACATCCACAGGGACACAATACAGAGCCCACACTCCCAGGGACCTGATACACAGCCCACACCCCCAGGGACCCGATACATAGCCCACACCACTAGGGACACGATACATAGCCCACACCTCCAGGGACCCGATACACAGCCCACACCACTAGGGACCCGATACATAGCCCACACCACTAGGGACACGATACATAGCCCACACCTCCAGGGACCCGATACACAGCCCTCACCCACAGAGTCTCGAAACACAGCCCACACCCCCAGAGTCCTGATACATTCCCCACACCCCCAGAGTCCCGACACACAGCCCACACCCCCAGGGACACGATACACAGTCAACATCCCCAGGGACACGATACACATTCCACACTTCCAGGGATACGATACACAGTCCACACCCCCAGGGACACGATACACAGCCCACTCCCCCAGGGAACCGATATACAGCCCACACCCCCAGAGTCCCGATACACAGCCCACACCCCCAGAGTCCTGATACATTCCCCACAGCCCCAGAGTCCCGACACACAGCCCACACCCCCAGGGACCCGATACACAGCCCACACCCCAAGAGTGCCGAAACACAGCCCACACCCCCAGGGACACGATACACAGTGCACACCCATAGGGACACGATACACAGTCCATACCCCCAGGGACACGATACACAGCCCACACTCCCAAGGACACGATACACAGCCGCACCCCCAGGGACCCGATACACAGCCCACACTTTCAGGGACCCGATAAACAGCCCACACCCCCAGAGTCCAGATACATTCCCCACACCCCCAGAGTACCGATACACAGCCCACACCCCCAGGGACCCGATACACAGCCCACACCCCCAGAGTGCCGATACACAGCCCACACCCCCAGGGACACGATACACAGTGCACACCCATAGGGACACGATACACAGTCCACACCCCCAGGGACACGATACACAGCCCACACTCCCAAGGACACGATACACAGCCCACACCCCCAGGGACCCGATACACAGCCCACACCCCCAGAGTCCCGATACACAGCCCACACCACTATGGACCCGATACACAGCCCACATCCCCAGGGACCCGATACACAGCCCACAGCCCCAGGGACACGATACACAGTCCACACCCCCAGAGACCCGATACACAGCCCACACCCCCAGGGACCCGATGCACAGCCCACACACCTAGGGACCCGATACCCAGTCCACACCCCCAGGGACACGATACACAGCCCACAATCCCAGGGACCCGAGACACAGTCCACACCACTAGGGACCCGATACACAGCCCACACCCCCAGGGACAAGATATGCAGCTCAAACCCCCAGTGACACGATAGACAGGCCACACTCCCAGGGACCCGATACACAGTCCACACCCCCAGGGACCCGATACACAGCCCACAGCCCCAGGGACACGATACACAGCTCACACCCCCAGCGACACGATACACAGCCCACACTCCCGGGGACCCGATACACAGCCCACACCACTAGGGACCCGATGCATAGCCCACACCACTTGGGACCCGATACACAGCTCACACCCCCAGGGACACGATACACAGCCCACACCACTAGGGATCCTATACACAGCCCACATCCCCAGGGACACGATACACAGCCCACACCCCCAGGGACACGATACACAGCCCACACCACTCGGAACTCGATACACAGCCCACACCCCCAGGGACCCGATACACAGCCCACACCCCCAGGGGCCTGATACACAGCCCACACTCGCAGGGACCCGATACACAACCCACACCACTAGGGACCCGATACACATCCCACACCCTCAGGGACACGATACACAGCCCACACCACTCGGGACCCGATACACAGACCACACCCCCAGGGACACGATACACAGCCCACACCACTAGGGACCCGATACACAGCCCACACCCAGAAGGACACGATACACAGCCCACACCCCCAGAGTCCAGATACATTCCCCACACCCCCAGAGTCCCGATACACAGCCCACACCCCCAGGGACATGATACACAGCCCACACCCCCAGAGTGCCGATACACAGCCCACATCCCCAGGGACACGATACACAGTGCACACCCATAGGGACACGATACACAGTCCACACCCCCAGGGACACGATACACAGCCCACACTCCCAGGGACCCGATACACAGCCCACAATCCCAGGGACCCGATACACAGTCCACACCACTAGGGACCCGATACACAGCCCACACCCCCAGGGACAAGATATGCAGCTCAAACCCCCAGTGACACGATACACAGGTCACACTCCCAGGGACCCGATACACAGTCCACACCCCCAGGGACCCGATACACAGCCCACAGCCCCAGGGACACGATACACAGCTCACACCCCCAGCGACACGATACACAGCCCACACTCCCGGGGACCCGATACACAGCCCACACCACTAGGGATCCGATGCATAGCCCACACCACTTGGGACCCGATACACAGCCCACACCCCCAGGGACCCGATACACAGCCCACAGCCCCAGGGACACGATACACAGCTCACACCCCCAGCGACACGATACACAGCCCACACTCCCGGGGACCCGATACACAGCTCACACCACTAGGGACCCGATGCATAGCCCACACCACTTGGGACCCGATACACAGCCCACACCCCCAGGGACACGATACACAGCCCACACCACTAGGGATCCTATACACAGCCCACACCCCCAGGGACACGATACACAGCCCACACCCCCAGGGACACGATACACAGCCCACACCACTCGGGACTCGATACACAGCCCACACCCCCAGGGACCCGATACACAGCCCACACCCCCAGGGGCCTGATACACAGCCCACACTCGCAGGGACCCGATACACAACCCACACCACTAGGGACCCGATACACATCCCACACCCTCAGGGACACGATACACAGCCCACACCACTCGGGACCCGATACACAGACCACACCCCCAGGGTCACGATACACAGCCCACACCACTAGGGACCCGATACACAGCCCACACCCCGAAGGACACGATACACAGCCCACACCCCCAGAGTCCAGATACATTCCCCACACCCCCAGAGTCCCGATACACAGCCCACAACCCCAGGGACCCGATACACAGCCCACACCCCCAGAGTGCCGATACACAGCCCACATCCCCAGGGACACGATACACAGTGCACACCCATAGGGACACGATACAAAGTCCACACCCCCAGGGACACGATACACAGCCCACACTCCCAAGGACACGATACACAGCCCACACCCCCAGGGACCCGATACACAGCCCACATCCACAGGGACCCGATACACAGCCCACACCCCCAGGGACACGATACACAGCCCACACTCCAAGGGACTCGATACACAACCAGACCCCCAGGGACCCGATACACAGCCCACACCTTTAGGGACCCGATACACAGCCCACACCCCCTGAGTCCCGATACACAGCCCACACCCCCAGGGACCCGATACACAGTCCACACCCCCAGAGACCCGATACACAGCCCACACCCCAAGGGACCCGATACACAGCCCACAACCCTCGGGACCCGATACACAGCCCACACCCCCAGGGACCCGATACACAGCCCACACCCCCAGAGACCCGATACACAGCCCACACATTTAGGGACCCGATACACAGCCCACACCCCTGAGTCCCGATACACAGCCCACACCCCCAGGGACCCGATACACAGCCCACACCCCCAGAGACCCGATACACAGCCCACACCCCAAGGGACCCGATACACAGCCCACACCCCCAGGGACACGATACACAGCCCACACTCCAAGGGACTCGATACACAACCAGACCCCCAGGGACCCAATACACAGCCCACACCTTTAGGGACCCGATACACAGCCCACACCCGCTGAGTCCCGATACACAATCCACACCCCCAGGGACACGATACACAGCCCACACTCCCAAGGACACGATACACAGCCCACACCATTCGGGACTCGATACACAGCCCACACCCCCAGGGACCCGATACACAGCCCACACCCAGGGACCCGATACACAGCCCACACTCGCAGGGACCCGATACACAACCCACACCACTAGGGACCCGATACACATCCCACACCCTCTGGGACACGATACACAGCCCACACAACTAGGGACCCGATACACAGCCCACACCCCGAAGGACCCGATACACAGCCCACACCCCCAGAGTCCAGATACATTCCCCACACCCCCAGAGTCCCGGTACACAGTCCACACCCCCAGGGACCCGATAAACAGCCCACACCCCCAGAGTCCCGATACACAGCCCACACCCCCAGGGACCCGATACACAGCCCACACCCGCAGAGTGCCGATACACACCCCCACCCCCAGGGACACGATACACAGTGCACACCCATAGGGACACGATACACAGTCCACACCCCCAGGGACACGATACACAGCCCACACTCCCAAGGACACGATACACAGCCCACACCCCCAGGGACCCGATACACAGCCCACACCCCCAGAGTCCCGATACACAGCCCAAACCACTAGGGACCCGAGACACAGCCCACATCCCCAGGGACCCGATACACAGCCCACACCCCCAGGGACACGATACACAGCTCACACCCCCAGGGACATGATACACAGCCCACACTCCCAGGGACTCGATACACAGCCACACCCCCAGGGACCCGATACACAGTGCACACCCATAGGGACACGATACACAATCCACACCGCCAGGGACACGATACACAGCCCACACTCCCAAGGACACGATACACAGCCCACACCCCCAGGGACCCGATACACAGCCCACACGCCCAGAGTCCCGATACACAGCCCACACCACGAGGGACCCGATACACAGCCCACATCCCCAGGGACACGATACACAGTCCACACCCCCAGGGACAAGATACACAGCCCACACTCCCAGGGACACGATACACAGCCCACATCCCTAGGGACCCGATACATAGCCCACACCCCCAGAGTCCCAAAACATAGCCCACACCCCCAGGGACATGATACACAGTCCACACCCCCAGGGACACGATACACAGTTCACACTCCCAGGGACACGATTCACAGCCCACACCACCAGGGACCTGATACACAGCCCACACCACGAGGGACCCGATACACAGCCCGCACCCCGAGGAACACGATACACAGCCCACACCACTAGGGACCCGATACATAGCCCACACCCCCAAAGTCCCGATACACAGCCCACACCCCCAGGGACCCGATACACAGCCCACACCCCCAGAGTCCCGATACACAGCCCACACCCCCAGGGACCCGATACACAGCCCACACCCCCAGGGACCCGATACACAGCCCACACCCCCAGGGACCCGATACACAGCCCACACCCCCAGAGTCCCGATACACAGCCCACACCCCCAGGGACCCAATACACAGCCCACACCCCCAGGGACCCGATACACAGCCCACACCCCAGGAGTCCCGATACACACTCCACACCCCCAGGGACATGATACACAGTCCACACCCCCAGGGACACGATACACAGCCCACACCCCCAGGGACCCGATATACAGCCCACACCCCCAGGGACCCGATACACAGCCCACACCCCCAGAGACCCGATACACAGACCACACCCCCAGGGGCCCGATACACAGCCCACACCCCCAGTGTCCCGATACACAGTCCACACCCCCAGAGTCCCGATACACAGCCCACACCCCCAGGAACCCGATACACAGTTCATACCCCCAGAGACCCGATACATTCCCCACACCCCCAGGGACCAGATACACAGCCCACACCCCCAGAGACCTGATACACAGCCAACACCCCCAGGGACCCGATAGACAGCCCGCATCCCCAGAGTCCCGATACACAGCCCACACCCCCAGGGACCCGATACACATCCCACACCCCCAGAGTCCCGATACACAGCCCACACGAGCAGGGACCCGATACACAGCCCACACCCGCAGAGTGCTGATACACAGCCCACACCCCCAGGGACACGATACACAGTCCACACCCCCAGGGACCCAATACACAGCCCACACCCCCAGGGACACGATACACAGCTCACACCCCCAGGGACACGATACACAGCCCACACACGCAGGGACCAGATACACAGCCCACACCCCCAGGGACACGATACACAGCTCACACCCCAGGGACACGATACACAGCCCAGACTTCCAGGGACCCGATACATAGCCCACACCACTAGGGACCTGATACACAGCCCACACCCACAAGAACACGACACACAGCCCACACCCCCAGGGACACGATACACAGCCCACATCACTCGGGACCCGATACATAGCCCACACCCCCAGATTCTCGATACACAGCCCACACCCCCAGAGTCCTGAAACATTCCCCACACGCCCGGAGTCCCGATACACAGCCCACACCCCAGGTACACGATACACAGCCCACACCTCCAGGGACACGATACACAGTTCACATCCCCAGGGACACGATACACAGTCCACACCCCCAGGGACACGATACACAGCCCACACTCCCAGGGACACGATACACAGCCCACACCCCCAGGGACATGATACACAGTCGACACCCCCAGGGACACGATACACAGTTCACACCCCCAGGGACAAGATTCACAGCCCACACCACAAGGGACCTGATACACAGCCCACACCACGAGGGACCCGGTACACAGCCCGCACCCCCAGGAACACGATACACAGCCCACACCACTAGGGACCCGATACATAGCCCACACCACCAGGGACCCGGTACACAGCCCACACACCCAGGGACACGATACACAGCCCACACCTCCAGGGACCCGATACACAGCCCACACCCCCAGGGACCCGATACACAGCCCACACCACTAGGGACCCAATACACAGCCCACACCACTAGGGACCCGATACACAGCCCACACCCTTAGGGACACGATACACAGCCCACAACACTAGGGACCCGATACACAGCCCACACCACCAGGGACACGATACACAGCCCACACTCCCAGGGACTCGATACACAGCCCACACCCCCAGGGACCCGATACACAGCCCACACCCCCGGGGACCCGATACACAGCCCACACCCCCAGGGACACGATACACAACTCACACCCCCAGGGACACGATACACAGTTCACACTCCCAGGGACACGATTCACAGCCCACACCACCAGACACCTGATATACAGCCCACACCACGAGGGACCCGATACACAGCCCGCACCCAGAGGAACACGATACACAGCCCACACCACTAGGGACCCGATACACAGCCCACACCCTCAGAGTCCCGATACACAGCCCACACCCCCAGGGACCCGATACACAGCCCACACCCCCAGAGTCCCGATACACAGCCCACACCCCCCAGGGACACGATACACAGTCCACACCCATAGGGACATGATACATAGTCCACACCCCCAGGGACACGATACACAGCCCACACCCCCAGGGACCCGATACACAGCCCACACCCCAGAGACCCGATACACAGCCCACACCCCAAGTGACCCGATACACAGCCCACACCCCCAGGGACCCGATACACAGCCCACACGCCCAGGGACATGATACACAGTCCACACCCCCAGGGACACGATACACAGCCCACACCCCCAGAGACCCGATACACAGCCCACACCCCAAGGGACCCGATACACAGCCCACACCCCCAGGGACCCGATAGACAGCCCATACGCCCAGGGACCCGATACACAGCCCACACCCCCAGGGACACGATACACAGCTCACAACCCCAGCGACACGATACACAGCCCACACTCCCGGGGACCCGATACACAGCCCACACCACTAGGGACCCGATGCATAGCCCACACCACTTGGGACCCGATACACAGCCCACACCCCCAGGGACACGATAAACAGCCCACACCACTAGGGATCCTATACACAGCCCACACCCCCAGGGACACGATACACAGCCCACACCCCCAGGGACACGATACACAGCCCACACCACTCGGGACTCGATACACAGCCCACACCCCCAGGGACCCGATACACAGCCCACACCCCCAGGGGCCTGATACACAGCCCACACTCGCAGGGACCCGATACACAACCCACACCACTAGGGACCCGATACACATCCCACACCCTCAGGGACACGATACACAGCCCACACCACTCGGGACCCGATACACAGACCACACCCCCAGGGTCACGATACACAGCCCACACCACTAGGGCCCCGATACACAGCCCACACCCCGAAGGACACGATACAGAGCCCACACCCCCAGAGTCCAGATACATTCCCCACACCCCCAGAGTCCCGGTACACAGTCCACACCCCCAGGGACCCGATAAACAGCCCACACCCCCAGAGTCCCGATACACAGCCCACACCCCCAGGGACCCGATACACAGCCCACACCCGCAGAGTGCCGATACACAGCCCACACCCCCAGGGACACGATACACAGTGCACACCCATAGGGACACGATACACAGTCCACACCCCCAGGGACACGATACACAGCCCACACTCCCAAGGACACGATACACAGCCCACACCCCCAGGGACCCGATACACAGCCCACACCCCCAGAGTCCCGATACACAGCCCAAACCACTAGGGACCCGAGACACAGCCCACATCCCCAGGGACCCGATACACAGCCCACACCCCCAGGGACACGATACACAGCTCACACCCCCAGGGACACGATACACAGCCCACACTCCCAGGGACTCGATACACAGCCACACCCCCAGGGACCCGATACACAGTGCACACCCATAGGGACACGATACACAATCCACACCGCCAGGGACACGATACACAGCCCACACTCCCAAGGACACGATACACAGCCCACACCCCCAGGGACCCGATACACAGCCCACACGCCCAGAGTCCCGATACACAGCCCACACCACTAGGGACCCGATACACAGCACACATCCCCAGGGACACGATACACAGTCCACACCCCCAGGTACAAGATACACAGCCCACACTCCCAGGGACACGATACACAGCCCACATCCCCAGGGACCCGATACATAGCCCACACCACTAGGGACCCAATACACAGCCCACACCACTAGGGACCCGATACACAGCCCACACCCTTAGGGACACGATACACAGCCCACAACACTAGGGACCCGATACACAGCCCACACCACCAGGGACACGATACACAGCCCACACCACTAGGGACCCGATACACAGCCCACACCCCCAGGGACACGATACACAGCTCACACCCCCAGGGACACGATACACAGCCCACACTCCCAGGGACTCGATACACAGCCCACACCCCCAGGGACCCGATACACAGCCCACACCCCCAGGGACCCGATACACAGCCCACACCCCCAGGGACACGATACACAACTCACACCCCCAGGGACCCGATACACAGCCCACACCCCCAGAGTCTCGATACACAGCCCACACCCCCAGAGTCCTGATACATTCCCCACACCCGCAGAGTCCCGATACACAGCCCACACCTCCAGGTACACGATACACAGCCCACACCTCCAGGGACACGAATTACAGTCCACACCCGCAGGGACCCGATATATAGCCCACACCCCCAGAGGCCCGATACACAGCCCACACCCCCAGGGACATGATACACAGTCCACACCCCCAGGGACACGATACACAGTTCACACTCCCAGGGACACGATTCACAGCCCACACCACCAGACACCTGATATACAGCCCACACCACGAGGGACCCGATACACAGCCCGCACCCAGAGGAACACGATACACAGCCCACACCACTAGGGACCCGATACACAGCCCACACCCTCAGAGTCCCGATACACAGCCCACACCCCCAGGGACCCGATACACAGCCCACACCCCCAGAGTCCCGATACACAGCCCACACCCCCCAGGGACACGATACACAGTCCACACCCATAGGGACATGATACATAGTCCACACCCCCAGGGACACGATACACAGCCCACACCCCCAGGGACCCGATACAAAGCCCATACCCCCAGAGACCCGATACACAGCCCACACCCCAAGGGACCCGATACACAGCCCACACCCCCAGTGACCCGATACACAGCCCACACGCCCAGGGACACGATACACAGTCCACACCCATAGGGACACGATACACAGCCCACAACCCCAGGGACCCGATACACAGCCCACACCCCAGAGACCCGATACACAGCCCACACCCCAAGGGACCCGATACACAGCCCACACCCCCAGGGACCCGATACACAGCCCACACGCCCAGGGACATGATACACAGTCCACACCCCCAGGGACACGATACACAGCCCACACCCCCAGAGACCCGAAACACAGCCCACACACCAAGGGACCCGATACACAGCCCACACCCCCAGGGACCCGATAGACAGCCCACACGCCCAGGGACCCGATACACAGCCCACACCCCCAGCGACACGATACACAGCTCACACCCCCAGCGACACGATACACAGCCCACACTCCCGGGGACCCGATACACAGCCCACACCACTAGGGACCCGATGCATAGCCCACACCACTTGGGACCCGATACACAGCCCACACCCCCAGGGACACGATACACAGCCCACACCCCCAGGGACACGATACACAGCCCACACCACTCGGGACTCGATACACAGCCCACACCCCCAGGGACCCGATACACAGCCCACACCCCCAGGGGCCTGATACACAGCCCACACTCGCAGGGACCCGATACACAACCCACACCACTAGGGACCCGATACACATCCCACACCCTCAGGGACACGATACACAGCCCACACCACTCGGGACCCGATACACAGACCACACCCCCAGGGTCACGATACACAGCCCACACCACTAGGGACCCGATACACAGCCCACACCCCGAAGGACACGATACACAGCCCACACCCCCAGAGTCCAGATACATTCCCCACACCCCCAGAGTCCCGGTACACAGTCCACACCCCCAGGGACCCGATAAACAGCCCACACCCCCAGAGTCCCGATACACAGCCCACACCCCCAGGGACCCGATACACAGCCCACACCCGCAGAGTGCCGATACACAGCCCACACCCCCAGGGACACGATACACAGTGCACACCCATAGGGACACGATACACAGTCCACACCCCCAGGGACACGATACACAGCCCACACTCCCAAGGACACGATACACAGCCCACACCCCCAGGGACCCGATACACAGCCCACACCCCCAGAGTCCCGATACACAGCCCAAACCACTAGGGACCCGAGACACAGCCCACATCCCCAGGGACCCGATACACAGCCCACACCCCCAGGGACACGATACACAGCTCACACCCCTAGGGACACGATACACAGCCCACACTCCCAGGGACTCGATACACAGCCCACACCCCCAGGGACCCGATACACAGCCCACACGCCCAGAGTCCCGATACACAGCCCACACCACTAGGGACCCGATACACAGCCCACATCCCCAGGGACACGATACACAGTCCACACCCCCAGGTACAAGATACACAGCCCACACTCCCAGGGACACGATACACAGCCCACATCCCCAGGGACCCGATACATAGCCCACACCACTAGGGACCCAATACACAGCCCACACCACTAGGGACCCGATACACAGCCCACACCCTTAGGGACACGATACACAGCCCACAACACTAGGGACCCGATACACAGCCCACACCACCAGGGACACGATACACAGCCCACACCACTAGGGACCCGATACACAGCCCACACCCCCAGGGACACGATACACAGCTCACACCCCCAGGGACACGATACACAGCCCACACTCCCAGGGACTCGATACACAGCCCACACCCCCAGGGACCCGATACACAGCCCACACCCCCAGGGACCCGATACACAGCCCACACCCCCAGGGACACGATACACAACTCACACCCCCAGGGACCCGATACACAGCCCACACCCCCAGAGTCTCGATACACAGCCCACACCCCCAGAGTCCTGATACATTCCCCACACCCGCAGAGTCCCGATACACAGCCCACACCTCCAGGTACACGATACACAGCCCACACCTCCAGGGACACGAATTACAGTCCACACCCCCAGGGACCCGATACATAGCCCACACCCCCAGAGTCCCGATACACAGCCCACACCCCCAGGGACATGATACACAGTCCACACCCCCAGGGACACGATACACAGTTCACACTCCCAGGGACACGATTCACAGCCCACACCACCAGACACCTGATATACAGCCCACACCACGAGGGACCCGATACACAGCCCGCACCCAGAGGAACACGATACACAGCCCACACCACTAGGGACCCGATACACAGCCCACACCCTCAGAGTCCCGATACACAGCCCACACCCCCAGGGACCCGATACACAGCCCACACCCCCAGAGTCCCGATACACAGCCCACACCCCCCAGGGACACGATACACAGTCCACACCCATAGGGACATGATACATAGTCCACACCCCCAGGGACACGATACACAGCCCACACCCCCAGGGACCCGATACACAGCCCATACCCCCAGAGACCCGATACACAGCCCACACCCCAAGGGACCCGATACACAGCCCACACCCCCAGTGACCCGATACACAGCCCACACGCCCAGGGACACGATACACAGTCCACACCCATAGGGACACGATACACAGCCCACAACCCCAGGGACCCGATACACAGCCCACACCCCAGAGACCCGATACACAGCCCACACCCCAAGGGACCCGATACACAGCCCACATCCCCAGGGACCCGATACACAGCCCACACGCCTAGGGACATGATACACAGTCCACACCCCCAGGGACACGATACACAGCCCACACCCCCAGAGACCCGATACACAGCCCACACCCCAAGGAACCCGATACACAGCCCACACCCCCAGGGACCCGATAGACAGCCCACACGCCCAGGGACCCGATACACAGCCCACACCCCCAGGGACACGATACACAGCTCACACCCCCAGCGACACGATACACAGCCCACACTCCCGGGGACCCGATACACAGCCCACACCACTAGGGACCCGATGCATAGCCCACACCACTTGGGACCCGATACACAGCCCACACCACACGGGACTCGATACACAGCCCACACCCCCAGGGACCCGATACACAGCCCACACCCCCAGAGGCCTGATACACAGCCCACACTCGCAGGGACCCGATACACAACTCACACCACTGGGGACCCGATACACATCCCACACCCTCAGGGACACGATACACAGCCCACACCACTCGGGACCCGATACACAGACCACACCCCCAGGGTCACGATACACAGCCCACACCACTAGGGACCCTATACACAGCCCACACCCCGAAGGACACGATACACAGCCCACACCCCCAGAGTCCAGATACATTCCCCACACCCCCAGAGTCCCGGTACACAGTCCACACCCCCAGGGACCCGATAAACAGCCCACACCCCCAGAGTCCCGATACACAGCCCACACCCCCAGGGACCCGATACACAGCCCACACCCGCAGAGTGCCGATACACAGCCCACACCCCCAGGGACACGATACACAGTGCACACCCATAGGGACACGATACACAGTCCACACCCCCAGGGACACGATACACAGCCCACACTCCCAAGGACACGATACACAGCCCACACCCCCAGGGACCCGATACACAGCCCACATCCCCAGAGTCCCGATACACAGCCCAAACCACGAGGGACCCGAGACACAGCCCACATCCCCAGGGACCCGATACACAGCCCACACCCCCAGGGACACGATACACAGCTCACACCCCCAGGGACACGATACACAACCCACACTCCCAGGGACTCGATACACAGCCACACCCCCAGGGACCCGATACACAGTGCACACCCATAGGGACACGATACACAATCCACACCGCCAGGGACACGATACACAGCCCACACTCCCAAGGACACGATACACAGCCCACACCCCCAGGGACCCGATACACAGCCCACACGCCCAGAGTCCCGATACACAGCCCACACCACTAGGGACCCGATACACAGCCCACATCCCCAGGGACATGATACACAGTCCACACCCCCAGGTACAAGATACACAGCCCACACTCCCAGGGACACGATACACAGCCCACATCCCCAGGGACCCGATACATAGCCCACACCACTAGGGACCCAATACACAGCCCACACCACTAGGGACCCGATACACAGCCCACACCCTTAGGGACACGATACACAGCCCACAACACTAGGGACCCGATACACAGCCCACACCACCAGGGACACGATACACAGCCCACACCACTAGGGACCCGATACACAGCCCACACCCCCAGGGACACGATACACAGCTCACACCCCCAGGGACACGATACACAGCCCACACTCCCAGGGACTCGATACACAGCCCACACCCCCAGGGACCCGATACACAGCCCACACCCCCAGGGACCCGATACACAGCCCACACCCCCAGGGACACGATACACAACTCACACCCCCAGGGACCCGATACACAGCCCACACCCCCAGAGTCTCGATACACAGCCCACACCCCCAGAGTCCTGATACATTCCCCACACCCGCAGAGTCCCGATACACAGCCCACACCTCCAGGTACACGATACACAGCCCACACCTCCAGGGACACGAATTACAGTCCACACCCCCAGGGACCCGATACATAGCCCACACCCCCAGAGTCCCGATACACAGCCCACACCCCCAGGGACATGATACACAGTCCACACCCCCAGGGACACGATACACAGTTCACACTCCCAGGGACACGATTCACAGCCCACACCACCAGACACCTGATATACAGCCCACACCACGAGGGACCCGATACACAGCCCGCACCCAGAGGAACACGATACACAGCCCACACCACTAGGGACCCGATACACAGCCCACACCCTCAGAGTCCCGATACACAGCCCACACCCCCAGGGACCCGATACACAGCCCACACCCCCAGAGTCCCGATACACAGCCCACACCCCCCAGGGACACGATACACAGTCCACACCCATAGGGACATGATACATAGTCCACACCCCCAGGGACACGATACACAGCCCACACCCCCAGGGACCCGATACACAGCCCATACCCCCAGAGACCCGATACACAGCCCACACCCCAAGGGACCCGATACACAGCCCACACCCCCAGTGACCCGATACACAGCCCACACGCCCAGGGACACGATACACAGTCCACACCCATAGGGACACGATACACAGCCCACAACCCCAGGGACCCGATACACAGCCCACACCCCAGAGACCCGATACACAGCCCACACCCCAAGGGACCCGATACACAGCCCACATCCCCAGGGACCCGATACACAGCCCACACGCCTAGGGACATGATACACAGTCCACACCCCCAGGGACACGATACACAGCCCACACCCCCAGAGACCCGATACACAGCCCACACCCCAAGGAACCCGATACACAGCCCACACCCCCAGGGACCCGATAGACAGCCCACACGCCCAGGGACCCGATACACAGCCCACACCCCCAGGGACACGATACACAGCTCACACCCCCAGCGACACGATACACAGCCCACACTCCCGGGGACCCGATACACAGCCCACACCACTAGGGACCCGATGCATAGCCCACACCACTTGGGACCCGATACACAGCCCACACCACACGGGACTCGATACACAGCCCACACCCCCAGGGACCCGATACACAGCCCACACCCCCAGAGGCCTGATACACAGCCCACACTCGCAGGGACCCGATACACAACTCACACCACTGGGGACCCGATACACATCCCACACCCTCAGGGACACGATACACAGCCCACACCACTCGGGACCCGATACACAGACCACACCCCCAGGGTCACGATACACAGCCCACACCACTAGGGACCCTATACACAGCCCACACCCCGAAGGACACGATACACAGCCCACACCCCCAGAGTCCAGATACATTCCCCACACCCCCAGAGTCCCGGTACACAGTCCACACCCCCAGGGACCCGATAAACAGCCCACACCCCCAGAGTCCCGATACACAGCCCACACCCCCAGGGACCCGATACACAGCCCACACCCGCAGAGTGCCGATACACAGCCCACACCCCCAGGGACACGATACACAGTGCACACCCATAGGGACACGATACACAGTCCACACCCCCAGGGACACGATACACAGCCCACACTCCCAAGGACACGATACACAGCCCACACCCCCAGGGACCCGATACACAGCCCACATCCCCAGAGTCCCGATACACAGCCCAAACCACGAGGGACCCGAGACACAGCCCACATCCCCAGGGACCCGATACACAGCCCACACCCCCAGGGACACGATACACAGCTCACACCCCCAGGGACACGATACACAACCCACACTCCCAGGGACTCGATACACAGCCACACCCCCAGGGACCCGATACACAGTGCACACCCATAGGGACACGATACACAATCCACACCGCCAGGGACACGATACACAGCCCACACTCCCAAGGACACGATACACAGCCCACACCCCCAGGGACCCGATACACAGCCCACACGCCCAGAGTCCCGATACACAGCCCACACCACTAGGGACCCGATACACAGCCCACATCCCCAGGGACATGATACACAGTCCACACCCCCAGGTACAAGATACACAGCCCACACTCCCAGGGACACGATACACAGCCCACATCCCCAGGGACCCGATACATAGCCCACACCACTAGGGACCCAATACACAGCCCACACCACTAGGGACCCGATACACAGCCCACACCCTTAGGGACACGATACACAGCCCACAACACTAGGGACCCGATACACAGCCCACACCACCAGGGACACGATACACAGCCCACACCACTAGGGACCCGATACACAGCCCACACCCCCAGGGACACGATACACAGCTCACACCCCCAGGGACACGATACACAGCCCACACTCCCAGGGACTCGATACACAGCCCACACCCCCAGGGACCCGATACACAGCCCACACCCCCAGGGACCCGATACACAGCCCACACCCCCAGGGACACGATACACAACTCACACCCCCAGGGACCCGATACACAGCCCACACCCCCAGAGTCTCGATACACAGCCCACACCCCCAGAGTCCTGATACATTCCCCACACCCGCAGAGTCCCGATACACAGCCCACACCTCCAGGTACACGATACACAGCCCACACCTCCAGGGACACGAATTACAGTCCACACCCCCCAGGGACCCGATACATAGCCCACACCCCCAGAGTCCCGATACACAGCCCACACCCCCAGGGACATGATACACAGTCCACACCCCCAGGGACACGATACACAGTTCACACTCCCAGGGACACGATTCACAGCCCACACCACCAGACACCTGATATACAGCCCACACCACGAGGGACCCGATACACAGCCCGCACCCAGAGGAACACGATACACAGCCCACACCACTAGGGACCCGATACACAGCCCACACCCTCAGAGTCCCGATACACAGCCCACACCCCCAGGGACCTGATACACAGCCCACACCCCCAGAGTCCCGATACACAGCCCACACCCCCCAGGGACACGATACACAGTCCACACCCATAGGGACATGATACATAGTCCACACCCCCAGGGACACGATACACAGCCCACACCCCCAGGGACCCGATACACAGCCCATACCCCCAGAGACCCGATACACAGCCCACACCCCAAGGGACCCGATACACAGCCCACACCCCCAGTGACCCGATACACAGCCCACACGCCCAGGGATACGATACACAGTCCACACCCATAGGGACACGATACACAGCCCACAACCCCAGGGACCCGATACACAGCCCACACCCCAGAGACCCGATACACAGCCCACACCCCAAGGGACCCGATACACAGCCCACACCCCCAGGGACCCGATACACAGCCCACACGCCGAGGGACATGATACACAGTCCACACCCCCAGGGACACGATACACAGCCCACACCCCCAGAGACCCGATACACAGCCCACACCCCAAGGAACCCGATACACAGCCCACACCCCCAGGGACCCGATAGACAGCCCACACGCCCAGGGACCCGATACACAGCCCACACCCCCAGGGACAAGATACACAGCCCACACTCCCAGGGACACGATACACAGCCCACATCCCCAGGGACCCGATACATAGCCCACACCACTAGGGACCCAATACACAGCCCACACCACTAGGGACCCGATACACAGCCCACACCCTTAGGGACACGATACACAGCCCACAACACTAGGGACCCGATACACAGCCCACACCACCAGGGACACGATACACAGCCCACACCACTAGGGACCCGATACACAGCCCACACCCCCAGGGACACGATACACAGCTCACACCCCCAGGGACACGATACACAGCCCACACTCCCAGGGACTCGATACACAGCCCACACCCCCAGGGACCCGATACACAGCCCACACCCCCAGGGACCCGATACACAGCCCACACCCCCAGGGACACGATACACAACTCACACCCCCAGGGACCCGATACGCAGCCCACACCCCCAGAGTCTCGATACACAGCCCACACCCCCAGAGTCCTGATACATTCCCCACACCCGCAGAGTCCCGATACACAGCCCACACCTCCAGGTACACGATACACAGCCCACACCTCCAGGGACACGAATTACAGTCCACACCCCCCAGGGACCCGATACATAGCCCACACCCCCAGAGTCCCGATACACAGCCCACACCCCCAGGGACATGATACACAGTCCACACCCCCAGGGACACGATACACAGTTCACACTCCCAGGGACACGATTCACAGCCCACACCACCAGACACCTGATATACAGCCCACACCACGAGGGACCCGATACACAGCCCGCACCCAGAGGAACACGATACACAGCCCACACCACTAGGGACCCGATACACAGCCCACACCCTCAGAGTCCCGATACACAGCCCACACCCCCAGGGACCTGATACACAGCCCACACCCCCAGAGTCCCGATACACAGCCCACACCCCCCAGGGACACGATACACAGTCCACACCCATAGGGACATGATACATAGTCCACACCCCCAGGGACACGATACACAGCCCACACCCCCAGGGACCCGCTACACAGCCCATACCCCCAGAGACCCGATACACAGCCCACACCCCAAGGGACCCGATACACAGCCCACACCCCCAGTGACCCGATACACAGCCCACACGCCCAGGGATACGATACACAGTCCACACCCATAGGGACACGATACACAGCCCACAACCCCAGGGACCCGATACACAGCCCACACCCCAGAGACCCGATACACAGCCCACACCCCAAGGGACCCGATACACAGCCCACACCCCCAGGGACCCGATACACAGCCCACACGCCGAGGGACATGATACACAGTCCACACCCCCAGGGACACGATACACAGCCCACACCCCCAGAGACCCGATACACAGCCCACACCCCAAGGAACCCGATACACAGCCCACACCCCCAGGGACCCGATACACAGCCCACACCCCCAGGGACACGATACACAGCTCACACCCCCAGCGACACGATACACAGCCCACACTCCCGCGGACCCGATACACAGCCCACACCACTAGGGACCCGATGCATAGCCCACACCACTTGGGACCCGATACACAGCCCACACCACACGGGACTCGATACACAGCCCACACCCCCAGGGACCCGATACACAGCCCACACCCCCAGAGGCCTGATACACAGCCCACACTCGCAGGGACCCGATACACAACTCACACCACTAGGGACCCGATACACATCCCACACCCTCAGGGACACGATACACAGCCCACACCACTCGGGACCCGATACACAGACCACACCCCCAGGGTCACGATACACAGCCCACACCACTAGGGACCCGATACACAGCCCACACTCCCAGGGACTCGATACACAGCCCACACCCCCAGAGTCCAGATACATTCCCCACACCCCCAGAGTCCCGGTACACAGTCCACACCCCCAGGGACCCGATAAACAGCCCACACCCCCAGAGTCCCGATACACAGCCCACACCCCCAGGGACCCGATACACAGCCCACACCCGCAGAGTGCCGATACACAGCCCACACCCCCAGGGACACGATACACAGTGCACACCCATAGGGACACGATACACAGTCCACACCCCCAGGGACACGATACACAGCCCATACTCCCAAGGACACGATACA
Organism: Pristiophorus japonicus; assembly: GCF_044704955.1. Taxonomy (NCBI): domain Eukaryota; kingdom Metazoa; phylum Chordata; class Chondrichthyes; family Pristiophoridae; genus Pristiophorus; species Pristiophorus japonicus. Next base: position 122,866,053 of record NC_091984.1, read on the forward strand.
CAGCCCACACCCCCAGGGACCCGATACACAGCCCACATCCCCAGAGTCCCGATACACAGCCCAAACCACTAGGGACCCGAGACACAGCCCACATCCCCAGGGACCCGATACACAGCCCACATCCCCAGGGACACGATACACAGCTCACACCCCCAGGGACACGATACACAGCCCACACTCCCAGGGACTCGATACACAGCCACACCCCCAGGGACCCGATACACAGTGCACACCCATAGGGACACGATACACAATCCACACCGCCAGGGACACGATACACAGCCCACACTCCCAAGGACACGATACACAGCCCACACCCCCAGGGACCCGATACACAGCCCACACGCCCAGAGTCCCGATACACAGCCCACACCACTAGGGACCCGATACACAGCCCACATCCCCAGGGACACGATACACAGTCCACACCCCCAGGTACAAGATACACAGCCCACACTCCCAGGGACACGATACACAGCCCACATCCCCAGGGACCCGATACATAGCCCACACCACTAGGGACCCAATACACAGCCCACACCACTAGGGACCCGATACACAGCCCACACCCTTAGGGACACGATACACAGCCCACAACACTAGGGACCCGATACACAGCCCACACCACCAGGGACACGATACACAGCCCACACCACTAGGGACCCGATACACAGCCCACACCCCCAGGGACACGATACACAGCTCACACCCCCAGGGACACGATACACAGCCCACACTCCCAGGGACTCGATACACAGCCCACACCCCCAGGGACCCGATACACAGCCCACACCCCCAGGGACCCGATACACAGCCCACACCCCCAGGGACACGATACACAACTCACACCCCCAGGGACCCGATACACAGCCCACACCCCCAGAGTCTCGATACACAGCCCACACCCCCAGAGTCCTGATACATTCCCCACACCCGCAGAGTCCCGATACACAGCCCACACCTCCAGGTACACGATACACAGCCCACACCTCCAGGGACACGAATTACAGTCCACACCCCCAGGGACCCGATACATAGCCCACACCCCCAGAGTCCCGATACACAGCCCACACCCCCAGGGACATGATACACAGTCCACACCCCCAGGGACACGATACACAGTTCACACTCCCAGGGACACGATTCACAGCCCACACCACCAGACACCTGATATACAGCCCACACCACGAGGAACACGATACACAGCCCACACGCCCAGGGACACGATACACAGTCCACACCCATAGGGACACGATACACAGCCCACAACCCCAGGGACCCGATACACAGCCCACACCCCAGAGACCCGATACACAGCCCACACCCCCAGTGACCCGATACACAGCCCACACGCCCAGGGACACGATACACAGTCCACACCCATAGGGACACGATACACAGCCCACAACCCCAGGGACCCGATACACAGCCCACACCCCCAGGGACCCGATACACAGCCCACACCCCCAGAGTCCCGATACACAGCCCACACCCCCCAGGGACACGATACACAGTCCACACCCATAGGGACATGATACATAGTCCACACCCCCAGGGACACGATACACAGCCCACACCCCCAGGGACCCGATACACAGCCCATACCCCCAGAGACCCGATACACAGCCCACACCACCAGACACCTGATATACAGCCCACACCACGAGGAACACGATACACAGCCCACACGCCCAGGGACACGATACACAGCCCACACCCCCAGGGACCCGATACACAGCCCACACCCCCAGGGACCCGATACACAGCCCACACCCCCAGGGACCCGATACACAACTCACACCACTAGGGACCCGATACACAGCCCGCACCCAGAGGAACACGATACACAGCCCACACCACTAGGGACCCGATACACAGCCCACACCCTCAGAGTCCCGATACACAGCCCACACCCCCAGGGACCCGATACACAGCCCACACCCCCAGAGTCCCGATACACAGCCCACACCCCCCAGGGACACGATACACAGTCCACACCCATAGGGACATGATACATAGTCCACACCCCCAGGGACACGATACACAGCCCACACCCCCAGGGACCCGATACACAGCCCATACCCCCAGAGACCCGATACACAGCCCACACCCCCAGTGACCCGATACACAGCCCACACGCCCAGGGACACGATACACAGTCCACACCCATAGGGACACGATACACAGCCCACAACCCCAGGGACCCGATACACAGCCCACACCCCAGAGACCCGATACACAGCCCACACCCCCAGTGACCCGATACACAGCCCACACGCCCAGGGACACGATACACAGTCCACACCCATAGGGACACGATACACAGCCCACAACCCCAGGGACCCGATACACAGCCCACACCCCCAGGGACCCGATACACAGCCCACACGCCCAGGGACATGATACACAGTCCACACCCCCAGGGACACGATACACAGCCCACACCCCCAGAGACCCGATACACAGCCCACACCCCAAGGGACCCGATACACAGCCCACACCCCCAGGGACACGATACACAGCCCACACCACTCGGGACTCGATACACAGCCCACACCCCCAGGGACCCGATACACAGCCCACACCCCCAGAGGCCTGATACACAGCCCACACTCGCAGGGACCCGATACACAACCCACACCACTAAGGACCCGATACACATCCCACACCCTCAGGGACACGATACACAGCCCACACCACTCGGGACCCGATACACAGACCACACCCCCAGGGTCACGATACACAGCCCACACCACTAGGGACCCGATACACAGCCCACACCCCGAAGGACACGATACACAGCCCACACCCCCAGAGTCCAGATACATTCCCCACACCCCCAGAGTCCCGGTACACAGTCCACACCCCCAGGGACCCGATAAACAGCCCACACCCCCAGAGTCCCGATACACAGCCCACACCCCCAGGGACCCGATACACAGCCCACACCCGCAGAGTGCCGATACACAGCCCACACCCCCAGGGACACGATACACAGTGCACACCCATAGGGACACGATACACAGTCCACACCCCCAGGGACACGATACACAGCCCACACTCCCAAGGACACGATACACAGCCCACACCCCCAGGGACCCGATACACAGCCCACACCCCCTGAGTCCCGATACACAGCCCAAACCACTAGGGACCCGAGACACAGCCCACATCCCCAGGGACCCGATACACAGCCCACACCCCCAGGGACACGATACACAGCTCACAACCCCAGGGACACGATACACAGCCCACACTCCCAGGGACTCGATACACAGCCACACCCCCAGGGACCCGATACACAGTGCACACCCATAGGGACACGATACACAATCCACACCGCCAGGGACACGATACACAGCCCACACTCCCAAGGACACGATACACAGCCCACACCCCCAGGGACCCGATACACAGCCCACACCCCCAGAGTCCCGATACACAGCCCACACCACTAGGGACCCGATACACAGCTCACATCCCCAGGGACACGATACACAGTCCACACCCCCAGGTACAAGATACACAGCCCACACTCCCAGGGACACGATACACAGCCCACATCTCCAGGGACCCGATACATAGCCCACACCACTAGGGACCCAATACACAGCCCACACCACTGGGGACCCGATACACAGCCCACACCCCCAGGGACACGATACACAGCCCACACCACTCGGGACTCGATACACAGCCCACACCACCAGGGACCCGATACACAGCCCACACCCCCAGAGGCCTGATACACAGCCCACACTCGCAGGGACCCGATACACAACCCACACCACTAGGGACCCGATACACATCCCACACCCTCAGGGACACGATACACAGCCCACACCACTCGGGACCCGATACACAGACCACACCCCCAGGGTCACGATACACAGCCCACACCACTAGGGCCCCGATACACAGCCCACACCCCGAAGGACACGATACACAGCCCACACCCCCAGAGTCCAGATACATTCCCCACACCCCCAGAGTCCCGGTACACAGTCCACACCCCCAGGGACCCGATAAACAGCCCACACCCCCAGAGTCCCGATACACAGCCCACACCCCCAGGGACCCGATACACAGCCCACACCCGCAGAGTGCCGATACACAGCCCACACCCCCAGGGACACGATACACAGTGCACACCCATAGGGACACGAGACACAGTCCACACCCCCAGGGACACGATACACAGCCCACACTCCCAAGGACACGATACACAGCCCACACCCCCAGGGACCCGATACACAGCCCACACCCCCAGAGTCCCGATACACAGCCCAAACCACTAGGGACCCGAGACACAGCCCACATCCCCAGGGACCCGATACACAGCCCACACCCCCAGGGACACGATACACAGCTCACACCCCCAGGGACACGATACACAGCCCACACTCCCAGGGACTCGATACACAGCCACACCCCCAGGGACCCGATACACAGTGCACACCCATAGGGACACGATACACAATCCACACCGCCAGGGACACGATACACAGCCCACACTCCCAAGGACACGATACACAGCCCACACCCCCAGGGACCCGATACACAGCCCACACGCCCAGAGTCCCGATACACAGCCCACACCACTAGGGACCCGATACACAGCCCACATTCCCAGGGACACGATACACAGTCCACACCCCCAGGTACAAGATACACAGCCCACACTCCCAGGGACACGATACACAGCCCACATCCCCAGGGACCCGATACATAGCCCACACCACTAGGGACCCAATACACAGCCCACACCACTAGGGACCCGATACACAGCCCACACCCTTAGGGACACGATACACAGCCCACAACACTAGGGACCCGATACACAGCCCACACCACCAGGGACACGATACACAGCCCACACCACTAGGGACCCGATACACAGCCCACACCCCCAGGGACACGATACACAGCTCACACCCGCAGGGACACGATACACAGCCCACACTCCCAGGGACTCGATACACAGCCCACACCCCCAGGGACCCGATACACAGCCCACACCCCCAGGGACCCGATACACAGCCCACACCCCCAGGGACACGATACACAACTCACACCCCCAGGGACCCGATACACATCCCACACCCCCAGAGTCTCGATACACAGCCCACACCCCCAGAGTCCTGATACATTCCCCACACCCGCAGAGTCCCGATACACAGCCCACACCTCCAGGTACACGATACACAGCCCACACCTCCAGGGACACGAATTACAGTCCACACCCCCAGGGACCCGATACATAGCCCACACCCCCAGAGTCCCGATACACAGCCCACACCCCCAGGGACATGATACACAGTCCACACCCCCAGGGACACGATACACAGTTCACACTCCCAGGGACACGATTCACAGCCCACACCACCAGACACCTGATATACAGCCCACACCACGAGGGACCCGATACACAGCCCGCACCCAGAGGAACACGATACACAGCCCACACCACTAGGGACCCGATACACAGCCCACACCCTCAGAGTCCCGATACACAGCCCACACCCCCAGGGACCCGATACACAGCCCACACCCCCAGAGTCCCGATACACAGCCCACACCCCCCAGGGACACGATACACAGTCCACACCCATAGGGACATGATACATAGTCCACACCCCCAGGGACACGATACACAGCCCACATCCACAGGGACCCGATACACAGCCCATACCCCCAGAGACCCGATACACAGCCCACACCCCCAGTGACCCGATACACAGCCCACACGCCCAGGGACACGATACACAGTCCACACCCATAGGGACACGATACACAGACCACAACCCCAGGGACCCGATACACAGCCCACACCCCAGAGACCCGATACACAGCCCACACCCCAAGGGACCCGATACACAGCCCACACCCCCAGGGACCCGATACACAGCCCACACGCCCAGGGACATGATACACAGTCCACACCCCCAGGGACACGATACACAGCCCACACCCCCAGAGACCCGATACACAGCCCACACCCCAAGGGACCCGATACACAGCCCACACCCCCAGGGACACGATACACAGCCCACACCACTCGGGACTCGATACACAGCCCACACCCCCAGGGACCCGATACACAGCCCACACCCCCAGAGGCCTGATACACAGCCCACACTCGCAGGGACCCGATACACAACCCACACCACTAGGGACCCGATACACATCCCACACCCTCAGGGACACGATACACAGCCCACACCACTTGGGACCCGATACACAGACCACACCCCCAGGGTCACGATACACAGCCCACACCACTAGGGACCCGATACACAGCCCACACCCCGAAGGACCCGATACACAGCCCACACCCCCAGAGTCCAGATACATTCCCCACACCCCCAGAGTCCCGGTACACAGTCCACACCCCCAGGGACCCGATAAACAGCCCACACCCCCAGAGTTCCGATACACAGCCCACACCCCCAGGGACCCGATACACAGCCCACACCCGCAGAGTGCCGATACACAGCCCACACCCCCAGGGACACGATACACAGTGCACACCCATAGGGACACGATACACAGTCCACACCCCCAGGGACACGATACACAGCCCACACTCCCAAGGACACGATACACAGCCCACACCCCCAGGGACCCGATACACAGCCCACACCCCCTGAGTCCCGATACACAGCCCAAACCACTAGGGACCCGAGACACAGCCCACATCCCCAGGGACCCGATACACAGCCCACACCCCCAGGGACACGATACACAGCCCACACTCCCAGGGACTCGATACACAGCCACACCCCCAGGGACCCGATACACAATGCACACCCATAGGGACACGATACACAATCCACACCGCCAGGGACACGATACACAGCCCACACTCCCAAGGACACGATACACAGCCCACACCCCCAGGGACCCGATACACAGCCCACACGCCCAGAGTCCCGATACACAGCCCACACCACTAGGGACCCGATACACAGCCCACACCCCCAGGGACACGATACACAGCCCACACCACTCGGGACTCGATACACAGCCCACACCCCCAGGGACCCGATACACAGCCCACACCCCCAGAGGCCTGATACACAGCCCACACTCGCAGGGACCCGATACACAACCCACACCACTAGGGACCCGATACACAGCCCACACCCTTAGGGACACGATACACAGCCCACAACACTAGGGACCCGATACACAGCCCACACCACCAGGGACACGATACACAGCCCACACCACTAGGGACCCGATACACAGCCCACACCCCCAGGGACACGATACACAGCTCACACCCCCAGGGACACGATACACAGCCCACACTCCCAGGGACTCGATACACAGCCCACACCCCCAGGGACCCGATACACAGCCCACACCCCCAGGGACCCGATACACAGCCCACACCCCCAGGGACACGATACACAACTCACACCCCCAGGGACCCGATACACATCCCACACCCCCAGAGTCTCGATACACAGCCCACACCCCCAGAGTCCTGATACATTCCCCACACCCGCAGAGTCCCGATACACAGCCCACACCTCCAGGTACACGATACACAGCCCACACCTCCAGGGACACGAATTACAGTCCACACCCCCAGGGACCCGATACATAGCCCACACCCCCAGAGTCCCGATACACAGCCCACACCCCCAGGGACATGATACACAGTCCACACCCCCAGGGACACGATACACAGTTCACACTCCCAGGGACACGATTCACAGCCCACACCACCAGACACCTGATATACAGCCCACACCACGAGGGACCCGATACACAGCCCGCACCCAGAGGAACACGATACACAGCCCACACCACTAGGGACCCGATACACAGCCCACACCCTCAGAGTCCCGATACACAGCCCACACCCCCAGGGACCCGATACACAGCCCACACCCCCAGAGTCCCGATACACAGCCCACACCCCCCAGGGACACGATACACAGTCCACACCCATAGGGACATGATACATAGTCCACACCCCCAGGGACACGATACACAGCCCACACCCCCAGGGACCCGATACACAGCCCATACCCCCAGAGACCCGATACACAGCCCACACCCCAAGGGACCCGATACACAGCCCACACCCCCAGTGACCCGATACACAGCCCACACGCCCAGGGACACGATACACAGTCCACACCCATAGGGACACGATACACAGCCCACAACCCCAGGGACCCGATACATAGCCCACACCCCAGAGACCCGATACACAGCCCACACCCCAAGGGACCCGATACACAGCCCACACCCCCAGGGACCCGATACACAGCCCACACGCCCAGGGACATGATACACAGTCCACACCCCCAGGGACACGATACACAGCCCACACCCCCAGAGACCCGATACACAGCCCACACCCCAAGGGACCCGATACACAGCCCACACCCCCAGGGACCCGATAGACAGCCCACACGCCCAGGGACCCGATACACAGCCCACACCCCCAGGGACACGATACACAGCTCACACCCCCAGCGACACGATACACAGCCCACACTCCCGGGGACCCGATACACAGCCCACACCACTAGGGACCCGATGCATAGCCCACACCACTTGGGACCCGATACACAGCCCACACCCCCAGGGACACGATACACAGCCCACACCCCCAGGGACACGATACACAGCCCACACCACTCGGGACTCGATACACAGCCCACACCCCCAGGGACCCGATACACAGCCCACACCCCCAGAGGCCTGATACACAGCCCACACTCGCAGGGACCCGATACACAACCCACACCACTAGGGACCCGATACACATCCCACACCCTCAGGGACACGATACACAGCCTACACCATTCGGGACCCGATACACAGACCACACCCCCAGGGTCACGATACACAGCCCACACCACTAGGGACCCGATACACAGCCCACACCCCGAAGGACACGATACACAGCCCACACCCCCAGAGTCCAGATACATTCCCCACACCCCCAGAGTCCCGGTACTCAGTCCACACCCCCAGGGACCCGATAAACAGCCCACACCCCCAGAGTCCCGATACACAGCCCACACCCCCAGGGACCCGATACACAGCCCACACCCGCAGAGTACCGATACACAGCCCACACCCCCAGGGACACGATACACAGTGCACACCCATAGGGACACGATACACAGTCCACAACCCCAGGGACACGATACACAGCCCACACTCCCAAGGACACGATACACAGCCCACATCCCCAGGGACCCGATACACAGCCCACACCCCCAGGGACCCGATAAACAGCCCACACCCCCAGAGTCCCGATACACAGCCCACACCCCCAGGGACCCGATACACAGCCCACACCCCCAGGGACACGATACACAGCTCACACCCCCAGGGACACGATACACAGCCCACACTCCCAGGGACTCGATACACAGCCACACCCCCAGGGACCCGATACACAGTGCACACCCATAGGGACACGATACACAATCCACACCGCCAGGGACACGATACACAGCCCACACTCCCAAGGACACGATACACAGCCCACACCCCCAGAGACCCGATACACAGCCCACACGCCCAGAGTCCCGATACACAGCCCACACCACTCGGGACCCGATACACAGCCCACATCCCCAGGGACACGATACATAGCCCACACCACTAGGGACCCAATACACAGCCCACACCACTAGGGACCCGATACACAGCCCACACCCTTAGGGACACGATACACAGCCCACAACACTAGGGACCCGATACACAGCCCACACCACCAGGGACACGATACACAGCCCACACCACTAGGGACCCGATACACAGCCCACACCCCCAGGGACACGATACACAGCTCACACCCCCAGGGACACGATACACAGCCCACACTCCCAGGGACTCGATACACAGCCCACACCCCCAGGGACCCGATACACAGCCCACACCCCCAGGGACCCGATACACAGCCCACACCCCCAGGGACACGATACACAACTCACACCCCCAGGGACCCGATACACAGCCCACACCCCCAGAGTCTCGATACACAGCCCACACCCCCAGAGTCCTGATACATTCCCCACACCCGCAGAGTCCCGATACACAGCCCACACCTCCAGGTACACGATACACAGCCCACACCTCCAGGGACACGAATTACAGTCCACACCCCCAGGGACCCGATACATAGCCCACACCCCCAGAGTCCCGATACACAGCCCACACCCCCAGGGACATGATACACAATCCACACCCCCAGGTACAAGATACACAGCCCACACTCCCAGGGACACGATACACAGCCCACATCCCCAGGGACCCGATACATAGCCCACACCACTAGGGACCCAATACACAGCCCACACCACTAGGGACCCGATACACAGCCCACACCCTTAGGGACACGATACACAGCCCACAACACTAGGGACCCGATACACAGCCCACACCACCAGGGACACGATACACAGCCCACACCACTAGGGACCCGATACACAGCCCACACCCCCAGGGACACGATACATAGCTCACACCCCCAGGGACACGATACACAGCCCACACTCCCAGGGACACGATACACAGCCCACACCCCCAGGGACCCGATACACAGCCCACACCCCCAGGGACCCGATACACAGCCCACACCCCCAGGGACACGATACACAACTCACACCCCCAGGGACCCGATACACAGCCCACACCCCCAGAGTCTCGATACACAGCCCACACCCCCAGAGTCCTGATACATTCCCCACACCCGCAGAGTCCCGATACACAGCCCACACCTCCAGGTACACGATACACAGCCCACACCTCCAGGGACACGAATTACAGTCCACACCCCCAGGGACCCGATACATAGCCCACACCCCCAGAGTCCCGATACACAGCCCACACCCCCAGGGACATGATACACAGTCCACACCCCCAGGGACACGATACACAGTTCACACTCCCAGGGACACGATTCACAGCCCACACCACCGGACATCTGATATACAGCCCACACCACGAGGGACCCGATACACAGCCCGCACCCAGAGGAACACGATACACAGCCCACACCACTAGGGACCCGATACACAGCCCACACTCTCAGAGTCCCGATACACAGCCCACACACCCAGGGACCCGATACACAGCCCACACCCCCAGAGTCCCGATACACAGCCCACACCCCCCAGGGACACGATACACAGTCCACACCCATAGGGACATGATACATAGTCCACACCCCCAGGGACACGATACACAGCCCACACCCCCAAGGACCCGATACACAGCCCATACCCCCAGAGACCCGATACACAGCCCACACCCCAAGGGACCCGATACACAGCCCACACCCCCAGTGACCCGATACACAGCCCACACGCCCAGGGACACGATACACAGTCCACACCCATAGGGACACGATACACAGCCCACAACCCCAGGGACCCGATACACAGCCCACACCCCAGAGACCCGATACACAGCCCACACCCCAAGGGACCCGATACACATCCCACACCCTCAGGGACACGATACACAGCCCACACCACTCGGGACCCGATACACAGACCACACCCCCAGGGTCACGATACACAGCCCACACCACTAGGGACCCGATACACAGCCCACACCCCGAAGGACACGATACACAGCCCACACCCCCAGAGTCCAGATACATTCCCCACACCCCCAGAGTCCCGATACACAGCCCACACCCCCAGGGACCCGATACACAGCCCACACCCCCAGAGTGCCGATACACAGCCCACATCCCCAGGGACACGATACACAGTGCACACCCATAGGGACACGATACACAGTCCACACTCCCAGGGACCCGATACACAGCCCACAATCCCAGGGACCCGATACACAGTCCACACCACTAGGGACCCGATACACAGCCCACACCCCCAGGGACAAGATATGCAGCTCAAACCCCCAGTGACACGATACACAGGCCACACTCCCAGGGACCCGATACACAGTCCACACCCCCAGGGACCCGATACACAGCCCACAGCCCCAGGGACACGATACACAGCTCACACCCCCAGCGACACGATACACAGCCCACACTCCCGGGGACCCGATACACAGCCCACACCACTAGGGACCCGATGCATAGCCCACACCACTTGGGACCCGATACACAGCCCACACCCCCAGTGACACGATACACAGCCCACACCACTAGGGATCCTATACACAGCCCACACCCCCAGGGACACGATACACAGCCCACACCCCCAGGGACACGATACACAGCCCACACCACTCGGGACTCGATACACAGCCCACACCCCCAGGGACCCGATACACAGCCCACACCCCCAGGGGCCTGATATACAGCCCACACTCGCAGGGACCCGATACACAACCCACACCACTAGGGACCCGATACACATCCCACACCCTCAGGGACACGATACACAGCCCACACCACTCGGGACCCGACACATAGACCACACCCCCAGGGTCACGATACACAGCCCACACCACTAGGGACCCGATACACAGCCCACACCCCGAAGGACACGATACACAGCCCACACCCCCAGAGTCCAGATACATTCCCCACACCCCCAGAGTCCCGATACACAGCCCACACCCCCAGGTAACCCGATACACAGCCCACACCCCCAGAGTGCCGATACACAGCCCACATCCCCAGGGACACGATACACAGTGCACACCCATCGGGACACGATACAAAGTCCACACCCCCAGGGACACGATACACAGCCCACACTCCCAAGGACACGATACACAGCCCACACCCCCAGGGACCCGATACACAGCCCACATCCACAGGGACCCGATACACAGCCCACACCCCCAGGGACACGATACACAGCCCACACTCCAAGGGACTCGATACACAACCAGACCCCCAGGGACCCGATACACAGCCCACACCTTTAGGGACCCGATACACAGCCCACACCCCCTGAGTCCCGATACACAGCCCACACCCCAAGGGACCCGATACACAGCCCACACCCCCAGAGAACCGATACACAGCCCACACCCCAAGGGACCCGATACACAGCCCACACCCCTCGGGACCCGATACACAGCCCACACCCCCAGAGTGCCGATACACAGTGCACGCCCATAGGGACACGATACACAATCCACACATTTAGGGACCCGATACACAGCCCACACTCCCAAGGACACGATACACAGCCCACACCATTCGGGACTCGATACACAGCCCACACCCCCAGGGACCCGATACACAGCCCACACCCCCAGGGACCGGATACACAGCCCACACTCGCAGGGACCCGATACACAACCCACACCACTAGGGACCCGATACACATCCCACACCCTCTGGGACACGATACACAGCGCACACCACTAGGGACCCGATACACAGACCACACCCCCAGGGACACGATACACAGCCCACACAACTAGGGACCCGATACACAGCCCACACCCCGAAGGACCCGATACACAGCCCACACCCCCAGAGTCCAGATACATTCCCCACACCCCCAGAGTCCCGGTACACAGTCCACACCCCCAGGGACCCGATAAACAGCCCACACCCCCAGAGTCCCGATACACAGCCCACACCCCCAGGGACCCGATACACAGCCCACACCCGCAGAGTGCCGATACACAGCCCACACCCCCAGGGACACGATACACAGTGCACACCCATAGGGACACGATACACAGTCCACACCCCCAGGGACACGTTACACAGCCCACACTCCCAAGGACACGATACACAGCCCACACCCCCAGGGACCCGATACACAGCCCACACCCCCAGAGTCCCGATACACAGCCCAAACCACTAGGGACCCGAGACACAGCCCACATCCCCAGGGACCCGATACACAGCCCACACCCCCAGGGACACGATACACAGCTCACACCCCCAGGGACACGATACACAGCCCACACTCCCAGGGACTCGATACACAGCCACACCCCCAGGGACCCGATACACAGTGCACACCCATAGGGACACGATACACAATCCACACCACCAGGGACACGATACACAGCCCACACTCCCAAGGACACGATACACAGCCCACACCCCCAGGGACCTGATACACAGCCCACACGCCCAGAGACCCGATACACAGCCCACACCACTAGGGACCCGATACACAGCCCACATCCCCAGGGACACGATACACAGTCCACACCCCAGGGACAAGATACACAGCCCACACTCCCAGGGACACGATACACAGCCCACATCCCCAGGGACCCGATACATAGCCCACACCCCCAGAGTCCCGAAACATAGCCCACACCCCCAGGGACATGATACACAGTCCACACCCCCAGGGACACGATACACAGTTCACATTCCCAGGGACACGATTCACAGCCCACACCACCAGGGACCTGATACACAGCCCACACCACGAGGGACCCGATACACAGCCCGCACCCCGAGGAACACGATACACAGCCCACACCACTAGGGACCCGATACATAGCCCACACCCCCAAAGTCCCGATACACAGCCCACACCCCCAGGGACCCGATACACAGCCCACACCCCCAGAGTCCCGATACACAGCCCACACCCCCAGGGACCCGATACACAGCCCACACCCCCAGAGTCCCGATACACAGTCCACACCCCCAGGGACACGATACACAGCCCACACCCCCAGGGACCCGATACACAGCCCACACCCCCAGAGACTCGATACACAGCCCACACCCCAAGGGACCCAATACACTGCCCACACCCCCAGGGACCCGATACACAGCCCACACCCCAGGAGTCCCGATACACACTCCACAACCCCAGGGACATGATACACAGTCCACACCCCCAGGGACACGATACACAGCCCACACCCCCAGGGACCCGATATACAGCCCACACCCCAGGGACCCGATACACAGTCCACACCCCCAGAGACCCGATACACAGACCACACCCCCAGGGGCCCGATACACAGCCCACACCCCCAGTGTCCCGATACACAGTCCACACCCCCAAAATCCCGATACACAGCCCACACCCCCAGGAACCCGATACACAGCTCATACCCCCAGAGACCCGATACATTCCCCACACCCCCAGGGACCAGATACACAGCCCACACCCCCAGAGACCTGATACACAGCCCACACCCCCAGGGACCCGATACACATCCCACACCCCCAGAGTCCCGATACACAGCCCACACGAGCAGGGACCCGATACACAGCCCACACCCGCAGAGTGCTGATACACAGCCCACACCCCCAGGGACACGATACACAGTCCACACCCCCAGGGACCCGATACACAGCCCACACCCCCAGGGACACGATACACAGCTCACACCCCCAGGGACACGATACACAGCCCACACACGCAGGGACCAGATACACAACCCACTCCCCCAGGAACACGATACACAGCTCACACCCCAGGGACACGATACACAGCCCATACTTCCAGGGACCCGATACACAGCTCACACCACTAGGGACCCGATACATAGCCCACACCCCCAGAGTGCCGATACACAGTGCACGCCCATAGGGACACGATACACAATCCACACCCCCAGGGACACGATACACAGCCCACACTCCCAAGGACACGATACACAGCCCACACCATTCGGGACTCGATACACAGCCCACACCCCCAGGGACCCGATACACAGCCCACACCCCCAGGGACCGGATACACAGCCCACACTCGCAGGGACCCGATACACAACCCACACCACTAGGGACCCGATACACATCCCACACCCTCTGGGACACGATACACAGCCCACACCACTAGGGACCCGATACACAGACCACACCCCCAGGGACACGATACACAGCCCACACAACTAGGGACCCGATACACAGCCCACACCCCGAAGGACCCGATACACAGCCCACACCCCCAGAGTCCAGATACATTCCCCACACCCCCAGAGTCCCGGTACACAGTCCACACCCCCAGGGACCCGATAAACAGCCCACACCCCCAGAGTCCCGATACACAGCCCACACCCCCAGGGACCCGATACACAGCCCACACCCGCAGAGTGCCGATACACAGCCCACACCCCCAGGGACACGATACACAGTGCACACCCATAGGGACACGATACACAGTCCACACCCCCAGGGACACGTTACACAGCCCACACTCCCAAGGACACGATACACAGCCCACACCCCCAGGGACCCGATACACAGCCCACACCCCCAGAGTCCCGATACACAGCCCAAACCACTAGGGACCCGAGACACAGCCCACATCCCCAGGGACCCGATACACAGCCCACACCCCCAGGGACACGATACACAGCTCACACCCCCAGGGACACGATACACAGCCCACACTCCCATGGACTCGATACACAGCCACACCCCCAGGGACCCGATACACAGTGCACACCCATAGGGACACGATACACAATCCACACCGCCAGGGACACGATACACAGCCCACACTCCCAAGGACACGATACACAGCCCACACCCCCAGGGACCCGATACACAGCCCACACGCCCAGAGTCCCGATACACAGCCCACACCACTAGGGACCCGATACACAGCCCACATCCCCAGGGACACGATACACAGTCCACACCCCCAGGGACAAGATACACAGCCCACACTCCCAGGGACACGATACATAGCCCACACCCCCAGAGTCCCGAAACATAGCCCACACCCCCAGGGACATGATACACAGTCCACACCCCCAGGGACACGATACACAGTTCACATTCCCAGGGACACGATTCACAGCCCACACCACCAGGGACCTGATACACAGCCCACACCACGAGGGACCCGATACACAGCTCGCACCCCGAGGAACACGATACACAGCCCACACCACTAGGGACCCGATACATAGCCCACACCCCCAAAGTCCCGATACACAGCCCACACCCCCAGGGACCCGATACACAGCCCACACCCCCAGAGTCCCGATACACAGCCCACACCCCCAGGGACCCGATACACAGCCCACACCCCCAGAGTCCCGATACACAGTCCACACCCCCAGGGACACGATACACAGCCCACACCCCCAGGGACCCGATACACAGCCCACACCCCCAGAGACTCGATACACAGCCCACACCCCAAGGGACCCAATACACTGCCCACACCCCCAGGGACCCGATACACAGCCCACACCCCAGGAGTCCCGATACACACTCCACAACCCCAGGGACATGATACACAGTCCACACCCCCTGGGACACGATACACACCCCACACCCTCAGGGACCCGATATACAGCCCACACCCCCAGGGACCCGATACACAGTCCACACCCCCAGAGACCCGATACACAGACCACACCCCCAGGGGCCCGATACACAGCCCACACCCCCAGTGTCCCGATACACAGTCCACACCCCCAAAATCCCGATACACAGCCCACACCCCCAGGAACCCGATACACAGCTCATACCCCCAGAGACCCGATACATTCCCCACACCCCCAGGGACCAGATACACAGCCCACACCCCCAGAGACCTGATACACAGCCCACACCCCCAGGGACCCGATACACATCCCACACCCCCAGAGTCCCGATACACAGCCCACACGAGCAGGGACCCGATACACAGCCCACACCCGCAGAGTGCTGATACACAGCCCACACCCCCAGGGACACGATACACAGTCCACACCCCCAGGGACCCGATACACAGCCCACAACCCCAGGGACACGATACACAGCTCACACCCCCAGGGACACGATACACAGCCCACACACGCAGGGACCAGATACACAACCCACTCCCCCAGGAACACGATACACAGCTCACACCCCAGGGACACGATACACAGCCCATACTTCCAGGGACCCGATACACAGCTCACACCACTAGGGACCCGATACATAGCCCACACCCCCAGAGTGCCGATACACAGTGCACGCCCATAGGGACACGATACACAATCCACACCCCCAGGGACACGATACACAGCCCACACTCCCAAGGACACGATACACAGCCCACACCATTCGGGACTCGATACACAGCCCACACCCCCAGGGACCCGATACACAGCCCACACCCCCAGGGACCGGATACACAGCCCACACTCGCAGGGACCCGATACACAACCCACACCACTAGGGACCCGATACACATCCCACACCCTCTGGGACACGATACACAGCCCACACCACTAGGGACCCGATACACAGACCACACCCCCAGGGACACGATACACAGCCCACACAACTAGGGACCCGATACACAGCCCACACCCCGAAGGACCCGATACACAGCCCACACCCCCAGAGTCCAGATACATTCCCCACACCCCCAGAGTCCCGGTACACAGTCCACACCCCCAGGGACCCGATAAACAGCCCACACCCCCAGAGTCCCGATACACAGCCCACACCCCCAGGGACCCGATACACAGCCCACACCCGCAGAGTGCCGATACACAGCCCACACCCCCAGGGACACGATACACAGTGCACACCCATAGGGACACGATACACAGTCCACACCCCCAGGGACACGTTACACAGCCCACACTCCCAAGGACACGATACACAGCCCACACCCCCAGGGACCCGATACACAGCCCACACCCCCAGAGTCCCGATACACAGCCCAAACCACTAGGGACCCGAGACACAGCCCACATCCCCAGGGACCCGATACACAGCCCACACCCCCAGGGACACGATACACAGCTCACACCCCCAGGGACACGATACACAGCCCACACTCCCATGGACTCGATACACAGCCACACCCCCAGGGACCCGATACACAGTGCACACCCATAGGGACACGATACACAATCCACACCGCCAGGGACACGATACACAGCCCACACTCCCAAGGACACGATACACAGCCCACACCCCCAGGGACCCGATACACAGCCCACACGCCCAGAGTCCCGATACACAGCCCACACCACTAGGGACCCGATACACAGCCCACATCCCCAGGGACACGATACACAGTCCACACCCCCAGGGACAAGATACACAGCCCACACTCCCAGGGACACGATACATAGCCCACACCCCCAGAGTCCCGAAACATAGCCCACACCCCCAGGGACATGATACACAGTCCACACCCCCAGGGACACGATACACAGTTCACATTCCCAGGGACACGATTCACAGCCCACACCACCAGGGACCTGATACACAGCCCACACCACGAGGGACCCGATACACAGCTCGCACCCCGAGGAACACGATACACAGCCCACACCACTAGGGACCCGATACATAGCCCACACCCCCAAAGTCCCGATACACAGCCCACACCCCCAGGGACCCGATACACAGCCCACACCCCCAGAGTCCCGATACACAGCCCACACCCCCAGGGACCCGATACACAGCCCACACCCCCAGAGTCCCGATACACAGTCCACACCCCCAGGGACACGATACACAGCCCACACCCCCAGGGACCCGATACACAGCCCACACCCCCAGAGACTCGATACACAGCCCACACCCCAAGGGACCCAATACACTGCCCACACCCCCAGGGACCCGATACACAGCCCACACCCCAGGAGTCCCGATACACACTCCACAACCCCAGGGACATGATACACAGTCCACACCCCCAGGGACACGATACACACCCCACACCCCCAGGGACCCGATATACAGCCCACACCCCCAGGGACCCGATACACAGTCCACACCCCCAGAGACCCGATACACAGACCACACCCCCAGGGGCCCGATACACAGCCCACACCCCCAGTGTCCCGATACACAGTCCACACCCCCAAAATCCCGATACACAGCCCACACCCCCAGGAACCCGATACACAGCTCATACCCCCAGAGACCCGATACATTCCCCACACCCCCAGGGACCAGATACACAGCCCACACCCCCAGAGACCTGATACACAGCCCACACCCCCAGGGACCCGATACACATCCCACACCCCCAGAGTCCCGATACACAGCCCACACGAGCAGGGACCCGATACACAGCCCACACCCGCAGAGTGCTGATACACAGCCCACACCCCCAGGGACACGATACACAGTCCACACCCCCAGGGACCCGATACACAGCCCACACCCCCAGGGACACGATACACAGCTCACACCCCCAGGGACACGATACACAGCCCACACACGCAGGGACCAGATACACAACCCACTCCCCCAGGAACACG
Organism: Pristiophorus japonicus; assembly: GCF_044704955.1. Lineage (NCBI taxonomy): Eukaryota > Metazoa > Chordata > Chondrichthyes > Pristiophoridae > Pristiophorus > Pristiophorus japonicus. The sequence continues at coordinate 122,886,168 of NC_091984.1, forward strand.
ATACACAGCTCACACCCCAGGGACACGATACACAGCCCATACTTCCAGGGACCCGATACACAGCTCATCCACTAGGGACCCGATACATAGCCCACACCACTAGGGACCTGATACACAGCCCACACGCACAGGGACACGATACACAGCCCACACCTCCAGGGACACGATACACAGTTCACATCCCCAGGGACACGATACACAGCCCACACTCCCAGGGACACGATACACAGCCCACACCTCCAGGGACACGATACACAGTTCACATCCCCAGGGACCCGATACACAGCCCGCACCCCGAGGAACACGATACACAGCCCACACCACTAGGGACCCGATACATAGCCCACACCCCCAAAGTCCCGATACACAGCCCACACCCCCAGGGACCCGATACACAGCCCACACCCCCAGAGTCCCGATACACAGCCCACACCCCCAGGGACCCGATACACAGCCCACACCCCCAGAGTCCCGATACACAGTCCACACCCCCAGGGACACGATACACAGCCCACACCCCCAGGGACCCGATACACAGCCCACACCCCCAGAGACTCGATACACAGCCCACACCCCAAGGGACCCAATACACTGCCCACACCCCCAGGGACCCGATACACAGCCCACACCCCAGGAGTCCCGATACACACTCCACAACCCCAGGGACATGATACACAGTCCACACCCCCAGGGACACGATACACAGCCCACACCCCCAGGGACCCGATATACAGCCCACACCCCCAGGGACCCGATACACAGTCCACACCCCCAGAGACCCGATACACAGACCACACCCCCAGGGGCCCGATACACAGCCCACACCCCCAGTGTCCCGATACACAGTCCACACCCCCAAAATCCCGATACACAGCCCACACCCCCAGGAACCCGATACACAGCTCATACCCCCAGAGACCCGATACATTCCCCACACCCCCAGGGACCAGATACACAGCCCACACCCCCAGAGACCTGATACACAGCCCACACCCCCAGGGACCCGATACACATCCCACACCCCAGAGTCCCGATACACAGCCCACACCCCCAGGGACACGATACACAGCTCACACCCCCAGGGACACGATACACAGCCCACACACGCAGGGACCAGATACACAACCCACTCCCCCAGGAACACGATACACAGCTCACACCCCAGGGACACGATACACAGCCCATACTTCCAGGGACCCGATACACAGCTCACACCACTAGGGACCCGATACATAGCCCACACCCCCAGAGTGCCGATACACAGTGCACGCCCATAGGGACACGATACACAATCCACACCCCCAGGGACACGATACACAGCCCACACTCCCAAGGACACGATACACAGCCGACACCATTCGGGACTCGATACACAGCCCACACCCCCAGGGACCCGATACACAGCCCACACCCCCAGGGACCGGATACACAGCCCACACTCGCAGGTACCCGATACACAACCCACACCACTAGGGACCCGATACACATCCCACACCCTCTGGGACACGATACACAGCCCACACCACTAGGGACCCGATACACAGACCACACCCCCAGGGACACGATACACAGCCCACACAACTAGGGACCCGATACACAGCCCACACCCCGAAGGACCCGATACACAGCCCACACCCCCAGAGTCCAGATACATTCCCCACACCCCCAGAGTCCCGGTACACAGTCCACACCCCCAGGGACCCGATAAACAGCCCACACCCCCAGAGTCCCGATACACAGCCCACACCCCCAGGGACCCGATACACAGCCCACACCCGCAGAGTGCCGATACACAGCCCACACCCCCAGGGACACGATACACAGTGCACACCCATAGGGACACGATACACAGTCCACACCCCCAGGGACACGTTACACAGCCCACACTCCCAAGGACACGATACACAGCCCACACCCCCAGGGACCCGATACACAGCCCACACCCCCAGAGTCCCGATACACAGCCCAAACCACTAGGGACCCGAGACACAGCCCAAATCCCCAGGGACCCGATACACAGCCCACACCCCCAGGGACACGATACACAGCTCACACCCCCAGGGACACGATACACAGCCCACACTCCCATGGACTCGATACACAGCCACACCCCCAGGGACCCGATACACAGTGCACACCCATAGGGACACGATACACAATCCACACCGCCAGGGACACGATACACAGCCCACACTCCCAAGGACACGATACACAGCCCACACCCCCAGGGACCCGATACACAGCCCACACGCCCAGAGTCCCGATACACAGCCCACACCACTAGGGACCCGATACACAGCCCACATCCCCAGGGACACGATACACAGTCCACACCCCCAGGGACAAGATACACAGCCCACACTCCCAGGGACACGATACATAGCCCACACCCCCAGAGTCCCGAAACATAGCCCACACCCCCAGGGACATGATACACAGTCCACACCCCCAGGGACACGATACACAGTTCACATTCCCAGGGACACGATTCACAGCCCACACCACCAGGGACCTGATACACAGCCCACACCACGAGGGACCCGATACACAGCTCGCACCCCGAGGAACACGATACACAGCCCACACCACTAGGGACCCGATACATAGCCCACACCCCCAAAGTCCCGATACACAGCCCACACCCCCAGGGACCCGATACACAGCCCACACCCCCAGAGTCCCGATACACAGCCCACACCCCCAGGGACCCGATACACAGCCCACACCCCCAGAGTCCCGATACACAGTCCACACCCCCAGGGACACGATACACAGCCCACACCCCCAGGGACCCGATACACAGCCCACACCCCCAGAGACTCGATACACAGCCCACACCCCAAGGGACCCAATACACTGCCCACACCCCCAGGGACCCGATACACAGCCCACACCCCAGGAGTCCCGATACACACTCCACAACCCCAGGGACATGATACACAGTCCACACCCCCAGGGACACGATACACACCCCACACCCCCAGGGACCCGATATACAGCCCACACCCCCAGGGACCCGATACACAGTCCACACCCCCAGAGACCCGATACACAGACCACACCCCCAGGGGCCCGATACACAGCCCACACCCCCAGTGTCCCGATACACAGTCCACACCCCCAAAATCCCGATACACAGCCCACACCCCCAGGAACCCGATACACAGCTCATACCCCCAGAGACCCGATACATTCCCCACACCCCCAGGGACCAGATACACAGCCCACACCCCCAGAGACCTGATACACAGCCCACACCCCCAGGGACCCGATACACATCCCACACCCCCAGAGTCCCGATACACAGCCCACACCCCCAGGGACCCGATACACAGCCCACACCCCCAGAGTCCCGATACACAGTCCACACCCCCAGGGACACGATACACAGCCCACACCCCCAGGGACCCGATACACAGCCCACACCCCCAGAGACTCGATACACAGCCCACACCCCAAGGGACCCGATACACTGCCCACACCCCCAGGGACCCGATACACAGCCCACACCCCAGGAGTCCCGATACACACTCCACAACCCCAGGGACATGATACACAGTCCACACCCCCTGGGACACGATACACACCCCACACCCTCAGGGACCCGATATACAGCCCACACCCCCAGGGACCCGATACACAGTCCACACCCCCAGAGACCCGATACACAGACCACACCCCCAGGGGCCCGATACACAGCCCACACCCCCAGTGTCCCGATACACAGTCCACACCCCCAAAATCCCGATACACAGCCCACACCCCCAGGAACCCGATACACAGCTCATACCCCCAGAGACCCGATACATTCCCCACACCCCCAGGGACCAGATACACAGCCCACACCCCCAGAGACCTGATACACAGCCCACACCCCCAGGGACCCGATACACATCCCACACCCCCAGAGTCCCGATACACAGCCCACACGAGCAGGGACCCGATACACAGCCCACACCCGCAGAGTGCTGATACACAGCCCACACCCCCAGGGACACGATACACAGTCCACACCCCCAGGGACCCGATACACAGCCCACAACCCCAGGGACACGATACACAGCTCACACCCCCAGGGACACGATACACAGCCCACACACGCAGGGACCAGATACACAACCCACTCCCCCAGGAACACGATACACAGCTCACACCCCAGGGACACGATACACAGCCCATACTTCCAGGGACCCGATACACAGCTCACACCACTAGGGACCCGATACATAGCCCACACCCCCAGAGTGCCGATACACAGTGCACGCCCATAGGGACACGATACACAATCCACACCCCCAGGGACACGATACACAGCCCACACTCCCAAGGACACGATACACAGCCCACACCATTCGGGACTCGATACACAGCCCACACCCCCAGGGACCCGATACACAGCCCACACCCCCAGGGACCGGATACACAGCCCACACTCGCAGGGACCCGATACACAACCCACACCACTAGGGACCCGATACACATCCCACACCCTCTGGGACACGATACACAGCCCACACCACTAGGGACCCGATACACAGACCACACCCCCAGGGACACGATACACAGCCCACACAACTAGGGACCCGATACACAGCCCACACCCCGAAGGACCCGATACACAGCCCACACCCCCAGAGTCCAGATACATTCCCCACACCCCCAGAGTCCCGGTACACAGTCCACACCCCCAGGGACCCGATAAACAGCCCACACCCCCAGAGTCCCGATACACAGCCCACACCCCCAGGGACCCGATACACAGCCCACACCCGCAGAGTGCCGATACACAGCCCACACCCCCAGGGACACGATACACAGTGCACACCCATAGGGACACGATACACAGTCCACACCCCCAGGGACACGTTACACAGCCCACACTCCCAAGGACACGATACACAGCCCACACCCCCAGGGACCCGATACACAGCCCACACCCCCAGAGTCCCGATACACAGCCCAAACCACTAGGGACCCGAGACACAGCCCACATCCCCAGGGACCCGATACACAGCCCACACCCCCAGGGACACGATACACAGCTCACACCCCCAGGGACACGATACACAGCCCACACTCCCATGGACTCGATACACAGCCACACCCCCAGGGACCCGATACACAGTGCACACCCATAGGGACACGATACACAATCCACACCGCCAGGGACACGATACACAGCCCACACTCCCAAGGACACGATACACAGCCCACACCCCCAGGGACCCGATACACAGCCCACACGCCCAGAGTCCCGATACACAGCCCACACCACTAGGGACCCGATACACAGCCCACATCCCCAGGGACACGATACACAGTCCACACCCCCAGGGACAAGATACACAGCCCACACTCCCAGGGACACGATACATAGCCCACACCCCCAGAGTCCCGAAACATAGCCCACACCCCCAGGGACATGATACACAGTCCACACCCCCAGGGACACGATACACAGTTCACATTCCCAGGGACACGATTCACAGCCCACACCACCAGGGACCTGATACACAGCCCACACCACGAGGGACCCGATACACAGCTCGCACCCCGAGGAACACGATACACAGCCCACACCACTAGGGACCCGATACATAGCCCACACCCCCAAAGTCCCGATACACAGCCCACACCCCCAGGGACCCGATACACAGCCCACACCCCCAGAGTCCCGATACACAGCCCACACCCCCAGGGACCCGATACACAGCCCACACCCCCAGAGTCCCGATACACAGTCCACACCCCCAGGGACACGATACACAGCCCACACCCCCAGGGACCCGATACACAGCCCACACCCCCAGAGACTCGATACACAGCCCACACCCCAAGGGACCCAATACACTGCCCACACCCCCAGGGACCCGATACACAGCCCACACCCCAGGAGTCCCGATACACACTCCACAACCCCAGGGACATGATACACAGTCCACACCCCCAGGGACACGATACACACCCCACACCCCCAGGGACCCGATATACAGCCCACACCCCCAGGGACCCGATACACAGTCCACACCCCCAGAGACCCGATACACAGACCACACCCCCAGGGGCCCGATACACAGCCCACACCCCCAGTGTCCCGATACACAGTCCACACCCCCAAAATCCCGATACACAGCCCACACCCCCAGGAACCCGATACACAGCTCATACCCCCAGAGACCCGATACATTCCCCACACCCCCAGGGACCAGATACACAGCCCACACCCCCAGAGACCTGATACACAGCCCACACCCCCAGGGACCCGATACACATCCCACACCCCCAGAGTCCCGATACACAGCCCACACGAGCAGGGACCCGATACACAGCCCACACCCGCAGAGTGCTGATACACAGCCCACACCCCCAGGGACACGATACACAGTCCACACCCCCAGGGACCCGATACACAGCCCACACCCCCAGGGACACGATACACAGCTCACACCCCCAGGGACACGATACACAGCCCACACACGCAGGGACCAGATACACAACCCACTCCCCCAGGAACACGATACACAGCTCACACCCCAGGGACACGATACACAGCCCATACTTCCAGGGACCCGATACACAGCTCATCCACTAGGGACCCGATACATAGCCCACACCACTAGGGACCTGATACACAGCCCACACGCACAGGGACACGATACACAGCCCACACCTCCAGGGACACGATACACAGTTCACATCCCCAGGGACACGATACACAGCCCACACTCCCAGGGACACGATACACAGCCCACACCTCCAGGGACACGATACACAGTTCACATCCCCAGGGACCCGATACACAGCCCGCACCCCGAGGAACACGATACACAGCCCACACCACTAGGGACCCGATACATAGCCCACACCCCCAAAGTCCCGATACACAGCCCACACCCCCAGGGACCCGATACACAGCCCACACCCCCAGAGTCCCGATACACAGCCCACACCCCCAGGGACCCGATACACAGCCCACACCCCCAGAGTCCCGATACACAGTCCACACCCCCAGGGACACGATACACAGCCCACACCCCCAGGGACCCGATACACAGCCCACACCCCCAGAGACTCGATACACAGCCCACACCCCAAGGGACCCAATACACTGCCCACACCCCCAGGGACCCGATACACAGCCCACACCCCAGGAGTCCCGATACACACTCCACAACCCCAGGGACATGATACACAGTCCACACCCCCAGGGACACGATACACAGCCCACACCCCCAGGGACCCGATATACAGCCCACACCCCCAGGGACCCGATACACAGTCCACACCCCCAGAGACCCGATACACAGACCACACCCCCAGGGGCCCGATACACAGCCCACACCCCCAGTGTCCCGATACACAGTCCACACCCCCAAAATCCCGATACACAGCCCACACCCCCAGGAACCCGATACACAGCTCATACCCCCAGAGACCCGATACATTCCCCACACCCCCAGGGACCAGATACACAGCCCACACCCCCAGAGACCTGATACACAGCCCACACCCCCAGGGACCCGATACACATCCCACACCCCAGAGTCCCGATACACAGCCCACACCCCCAGGGACACGATACACAGCTCACACCCCCAGGGACACGATACACAGCCCACACACGCAGGGACCAGATACACAACCCACTCCCCCAGGAACACGATACACAGCTCACACCCCAGGGACACGATACACAGCCCATACTTCCAGGGACCCGATACACAGCTCACACCACTAGGGACCCGATACATAGCCCACACCCCCAGAGTGCCGATACACAGTGCACGCCCATAGGGACACGATACACAATCCACACCCCCAGGGACACGATACACAGCCCACACTCCCAAGGACACGATACACAGCCGACACCATTCGGGACTCGATACACAGCCCACACCCCCAGGGACCCGATACACAGCCCACACCCCCAGGGACCGGATACACAGCCCACACTCGCAGGTACCCGATACACAACCCACACCACTAGGGACCCGATACACATCCCACACCCTCTGGGACACGATACACAGCCCACACCACTAGGGACCCGATACACAGACCACACCCCCAGGGACACGATACACAGCCCACACAACTAGGGACCCGATACACAGCCCACACCCCGAAGGACCCGATACACAGCCCACACCCCCAGAGTCCAGATACATTCCCCACACCCCCAGAGTCCCGGTACACAGTCCACACCCCCAGGGACCCGATAAACAGCCCACACCCCCAGAGTCCCGATACACAGCCCACACCCCCAGGGACCCGATACACAGCCCACACCCGCAGAGTGCCGATACACAGCCCACACCCCCAGGGACACGATACACAGTGCACACCCATAGGGACACGATACACAGTCCACACCCCCAGGGACACGTTACACAGCCCACACTCCCAAGGACACGATACACAGCCCACACCCCCAGGGACCCGATACACAGCCCACACCCCCAGAGTCCCGATACACAGCCCAAACCACTAGGGACCCGAGACACAGCCCAAATCCCCAGGGACCCGATACACAGCCCACACCCCCAGGGACACGATACACAGCTCACACCCCCAGGGACACGATACACAGCCCACACTCCCATGGACTCGATACACAGCCACACCCCCAGGGACCCGATACACAGTGCACACCCATAGGGACACGATACACAATCCACACCGCCAGGGACACGATACACAGCCCACACTCCCAAGGACACGATACACAGCCCACACCCCCAGGGACCCGATACACAGCCCACACGCCCAGAGTCCCGATACACAGCCCACACCACTAGGGACCCGATACACAGCCCACATCCCCAGGGACACGATACACAGTCCACACCCCCAGGGACAAGATACACAGCCCACACTCCCAGGGACACGATACATAGCCCACACCCCCAGAGTCCCGAAACATAGCCCACACCCCCAGGGACATGATACACAGTCCACACCCCCAGGGACACGATACACAGTTCACATTCCCAGGGACACGATTCACAGCCCACACCACCAGGGACCTGATACACAGCCCACACCACGAGGGACCCGATACACAGCTCGCACCCCGAGGAACATGATACACAGCCCACACCACTAGGGACCCGATACATAGCCCACACCCCCAAAGTCCCGATACACAGCCCACACCCCCAGGGACCCGATACACAGCCCACACCCCCAGAGTCCCGATACACAGCCCACACCCCCAGGGACCCGATACACAGCCCACACCCCCAGAGTCCCGATACACAGTCCACACCCCCAGGGACACGATACACAGCCCACACCCCCAGGGACCCGATACACAGCCCACACCCCCAGAGACTCGATACACAGCCCACACCCCAAGGGACCCAATACACTGCCCACACCCCCAGGGACCCGATACACAGCCCACACCCCAGGAGTCCCGATACACACTCCACAACCCCAGGGACATGATACACAGTCCACACCCCCAGGGACACGATACACACCCCACACCCCCAGGGACCCGATATACAGCCCACACCCCCAGGGACCCGATACACAGTCCACACCCCCAGAGACCCGATACACAGACCACACCCCCAGGGGCCCGATACACAGCCCACACCCCCAGTGTCCCGATACACAGTCCACACCCCCAAAATCCCGATACACAGCCCACACCCCCAGGAACCCGATACACAGCTCATACCCCCAGAGACCCGATACATTCCCCACACCCCCAGGGACCAGATACACAGCCCACACCCCCAGAGACCTGATACACAGCCCACACCCCCAGGGACCCGATACACATCCCACACCCCCAGAGTCCCGATACACAGCCCACACGAGCAGGGACCCGATACACAGCCCACACCCGCAGAGTGCTGATACACAGCCCACACCCCCAGGGACACGATACACAGTCCACACCCCCAGGGACCCGATACACAGCCCACACCCCCAGGGACACGATACACAGCTCACACCCCCAGGGACACGATACACAGCCCACACACGCAGGGACCAGATACACAACCCACTCCCCCAGGAACACGATACACAGCTCACACCCCAGGGACACGATACACAGCCCATACTTCCAGGGACCCGATACACAGCTCACACCACTAGGGACCCGATACATAGCCCACACCACTAGGGACCTGATACACAGCCCACACGCACAGGGACACGATACACAGCCCACACCTCCAGGGACACGATACACAGTTCACATCCCCAGGGACACGATACACAGCCCACACTCCCAGGGACACGATACACAGCCCACACCCCCAGGGACATGATACACAGTCGACACCCCCAGGGACACGATACACAGTTCACACCCCCAGGGACAAGATTCACAGCCCACACCACAAGGGACCTGATACACAGCCCACACCACGAGGGACCCGGTACACAGCCCGCACCCCCAGGAACACGATACATAGCCCACACCACTAGGGACCCGATACACAGCCCACAACCCCAGGGACCCGATACACAGCCCACACCCCCAGGGACCCGATACACAGCCCACACCACTAGGGACCCAATACACAGCCCACACCACTAGGGACCCGATACACAGCCCACACCCTTAGGGACACGATACACAGCCCACAACACTAGGGACCCGATACACAGCCCACACCACCAGGGACACGATACACAGCCCACACCACTAGGGACCCGATACACAGCCCACACCCCCAGGGACACGATACACAGCTCACACCCGCAGGGACACGATACACAGCCCACACTCCCAGGGACTCGATACACAGCCCACACCCCCAGGGACCCGATACACAGCCCACACCCCCAGGGACCCGATACACAGCCCACACCCCCAGGGACACGATACACAACTCACACCCCCAGGGACCCGATACACAGCCCACACCCCCAGAGTCTCGATACACAGCCCACACCCCCAGAGTCCTGATACATTTCCCACACCCGCAGAGTCCCGATACACAGCCCACACCTCCAGGGACACGATACACAGCCCACACCTCCAGGGACACGAATTGCAGTCCACACCCCCAGGGACCCGATACATAGCCCACACCCCCAGAGTCCCGATACACAGCCCACACCCCCAGGGACATGATACACAGTCCACACCCCCAGGGACACGATACACAGTTCACACTCCCAGGGACACGATTCACAGCCCACACCACCAGACACCTGATATACAGCCCACACCACGAGGGACCCGATACACAGCCCACACCCTCAGAGTCCCGATACACAGCCCACACCCCCAGGGACCCGATACACAGCCCACACCCCCAGAGTCCCGATACACAGCCCACACCCCCCAGGGACACGATACACAGTCCACACCCATAGGGACATGATACATAGTCCACACCCCCAGGGACACGATACACAGCCCACACCCCCAGTGACCCGATACACAGCCCACACCCCCAGGAACACGATACACAGCTCACACCCCAGGGACACGATACACAGTCCACACCCCAGGGACACGATACAGATCCCACACCCCCAGAGTCCCGATACACAGCCCACACGAGCAGGGACCCGATACACAGCCCACACCCGCAGAGTGCTGATACACAGCCCACACCCCCAGGCACACGATACACAGTCCACACCCCCAGGGACCCGATACACAGCCCACACCCCCAGGGACACGATACACAGCTCACACCCCCAGGGACACGATACACAGCCCACACACGCAGGGACCAGATACACAGCCCACACCCCCAGGAACACGATACACAGCTCACACCCCAGGGACACGATACACAGCCCATACTTCCAGGGACCCGATACACAGCCCACACCACTAGGGACCCGATACATAGCCCACACCACTAGGGACCTGATACACAGCCCACACGCACAGGGACACGATACACAGCCCACACCACTAGGGATCCGATACACAGCCCACACCCACAAGAACACGACACACAGCCCACACCCCCAGGGACACGATACACAGCCCACACCCTCAGAGTCCCGATACACAGCCCACACCCCCAGGGGCCCGATACACAGCCCACACCCCCAGAGTCCCGATAGACAGTCCACACCCCCAGAGTCCCGATACACAGCCCACACCCCCAGGAACCCGATACACAGCTCACACCCCCAGAGTCCCGATACATTCCCCACACCCCCAGGGATCCGATACACAGCCCACACCCCCAGATACCTGATACACAGCCCACACCCCCAGATACCCGATAGAAAGCCCGCATCCCCAGAGTCCCGATACACAGCCCACACCCCCAGGGACCCGATACACATCCCACACCCCCAGGGACACGATACGCAGTTCACACCCCCAGTGACACGATACACAGGCCACACTCCCAGGGACCCGATACACAGCCCACACCCCCAGCGACACGATACACAGCCCACACCCCCAGGGACACGATACGCAGACCACACCACTAGGGACCCGATACACAGACCACACCTCCAGGGACCCGATACACAGCCCACACCCACAGAGTCTCGATACACAGCCCGCACCCCCAGAGTCCTGATACATTCCCCACAGCCCCAGAGTCCCGACACACAGCCCACACCCCCAGGGACACGATACACAGCCCACACCTCCAGGGACACGACACACAGTCCACACCCCTAGGGACACGGTACACAGTCCACACCCCCAGGGACACGATACACAGTTCACACCCCCAGGGACACGATTCACAGCCCACACCACCAGGGACCTGATACACAGCCCACACCACAAGGGACCCAATACACAGCCCGCTCTCCCAGGAACACGATACACAGCCCACACCACTCGGGATTCGATACACAGCCCACACCCCCAGGGACACGATACACAGCCCACACCCCCAGGGATCCGATACACAGCCCACACTCGCAGGGACCCGATAAACAGCCCACACCACTAGGGACCCGATAGACAGCCCACACCCTCAGGGAACACGATACACAGCCCACACCACGAGGGACCCGATACACAGACCACACCCCCAGGGACACGCTATACTGCCCACACCACTAGGGACCCGATACACAGCCCACACCCCCGGGAAAAGGATACACAGCCCACACCCCCAGGGACACAATACACAGCCCACACCTCCAGGGACACGACACACAGTCCACACCCCTAGGGACACGATACACAGCCCGCACCCTCAGGGACACGATACACAGCCAAAGCCCCAGGGACCCGATACACAGCCCACAGCCACAGAGTCCCGGTACACAGCTCACACCCCTATGGACCCAATGTACAGCTCACACCCCCAGGAACTCAATACACAGTCCACACCCCCAGAGACCCGATACACAGCCCACACCCCCAGAGTCCCGATACATTCCCCACACCCCCAGAGACCCAATACACAGCCCACACCCCCAGGGACCCGATACACAGCCCACACCCACAGAGTCCCGATACACAGCCCACACCCCCAGGGACCTGATACACAGCCCACACCCCCAGGGACCCGATACACAGCCCACACCTCCAGAGTCCCGATACACAGTCCACACCCCCAGGGACCTGATACACAGCCCACACCCCCAGGGACCCGATACACAGCCCACACCTCCAGGGTCCCGATACACAGTCCACACCCCCAGGGACCCGATACACAGCCCACACCCCCAGGGACCCGATACACAGCCCACACACCTAGGGACCCGATACACAGTCCACACCCCCAGGGACACGATACACAGCCCACACTCCCAGGGACCCGATACACAGCCCACAATCCCAGGGACCCGATACACAGTCCACACCACTAGGGACCCGATACACAGCCTACACCCACAGGGACACGATACGCAGCTCACACCCCCAGTGACACGATACACAGGCCACACTCCCAGGGACCCGATACACAGCACACACCCCCAGGGACCCGATACAAAGCCCACAGCCCCAGGGACACGATACACATCTCACACCCCCAGCGACACGATACATAGCCCACATCAACAGGGCCACGATAATCACCTCACACCCACAGGGACACAATACACAGCCCACACTCCCAGGGACCTGATACACAGCCCATACCCCCAGGGACCCGATACACAGCCTATACCACCAGGGACACGATACACAGCTCACACCCCCAGGGACACGATACACAGCCCACAATCCCAGGGACCCGATACACAGCCCACACCACTAGGGACCCGATACATAGCCCACACCACTAGGGACACGATACATAGCCCACACCTCCAGGGACCCGATACACAGCCCACACCCACAGAGTCTCGATACACAGCCCACACCCCCAGAGTCCTGATACATTCCCCACACCCCCAGAGTCCCGACACACAGCCCACACCCCCAGGGACACGATACACAGTCAACATCCCCAGGGACACGATACACATTCCACACTTCCAGGGACACGATACACAGTCCACACCCCCAGGGACACGATACACAGCCCACTCCCCCAGGGAACCGATATACAGCCCACACCCCCAGAGTCCCGATACACAGCCACACACCCCCAGAGTCCTGATACATTCCCCACAGCCCCAGAGTGCCGAAACACAGCCCACACCCCCAGGGACACGATACACAGTGCACACCCATAGGGACACGATACACAGTCCATACCCCCAGGGACACGATACACAGTCCACACTCCCAAGGACACGATACACAGCCGCACCCCCAGGGACCCGATACACAGCCCACACTTTCAGGGACCCGATACACAGCCCACACCCCCAGAGTCCAGATACATTCCCCACACCCCCAGAGTACCGATACACAGCCCACACCCCCAGGGACCCGATACACAGCCCACACCCCCAGAGTCCCGATACACAGCCCACACCCCCAGGGACACGATACACAGCCCACACCCCCAGAGACCCGATACACAGCCCACACCCCAAGGGACCCGATACACAGCCCACACCCCCAGGGACCCAATACACAGCCCACACCCCCAGAGTGCTGATACACAGCCCACACCCCCAGGGACACGATACACAATCCATACCCCCAGGGACACGATACACAGCCCACACTCCCAAGGACACGATACACAGCCCACACCCCCAGGGACCCGATACACAGCCCACACCCCCAGAGTCCAGATACACAGCCCACACCACTAGGGACCCGATACACAGCCCACATCCCCAGGGACACGATACACAGCCCACACTCCAAGGGACTCGATACACAGCCCACACAACTAGGGACCCGATACACAGCCCACACCCCGAAGGACACGATACACAGCCCACACCCCCAGAGTCCAGATACATTCCCCACACCCCCAGAGTCCCGGTACACAGTCCACACCCCCAGAGTGCAGATACACAGCCCACACCCCGAGGGACACGATACACAGTGCACACCCATAGGGACACGATACACAGTCCACACCCCCAGGGACACGATACACAGCCCACACTCCCAAGGACACGATACACAGCCCACACCCCCAGGGATCCGATACACAGCCCACACCCCCAGAGTCCCGATACACAGCCCACACCACTAGGGACCCGATACACAGCCCACATCCCCAGGGACCCGATACACAGCCCACACTCCCAGGGACTCGATACACAGCCACACCCCCAGGGACCCGATACACAGCCCACACCTTTCGGGACCCGATACACAGCCCACACCCCCAGGGACACGATCCACAGCCCACACCCCCAGAGACCCGATACACAGCCCACACCCCAAGGGACCCGATACACAGCCCAAAAGCCCAGGGACCCGATACACAGCCCACACCCCCAGAGTGCCGATACACAGTGCACACCCATAGGGACACGATACACAATCCACACCGCCAGGGACACGATACACAGCCCACACTCCTAAGGACACGATACACAGCCCACACCCCCAGGGACCCGATACACAGCCCACACCCCCAGAGTCCCGATACACAGCCCACACCACGAGGGACCCGATACACAGCCCACATCCCCAGGGACCCGATACACAGCCCACACTCCCAGGGACCCGATACACAGTCCACACCCCCAGGGACCCGATACACAGCCCACACCCCCAGGGACACGATACACAGCTCACACCCCCAGAGTCCAGATACATTCCTCACACCACCAGAGTCACGATACACAGCCCACACCCCCAGGGACCCGATACACAGTCCACACCCCCAGGGACCCGATACACAGCCCACACCCCCAGGGACACGATACACAGCTCACACCCCCAGAGTCCAGATACATTCCTCACACCACCAGAGTCACGATACACAGCCCACACTCCCAAGGACACGATACACAGCCCACACCCCCAGGGACCCGATACACAGCCCACACCCCCAGAGTCCCGATACACAGCCCACACCACTAGGGACCCGATACACAGCCCACATCCCCAGGGACACGATACACAGCCCACACTCCAAGGGACTCGATACACAGCCCACACAACTAGGGACCCGATACACAGCCCACACCCCGAAGGACACGATACACAGCCCACACCCCCAGAGTCCAGATACATTCCCCACACCCCCAGAGTCCCGGTACACAGTCCACACCCCCAGAGTGCAGATACACAGCCCACACCCCGAGGGACACGATACACAGTGCACACCCATAGGGACACGATACACAGTCCACACCCCCAGGGACACGATACACAGCCCACACTCCCAAGGACACGATACACAGCCCACACCCCCAGGGATCCGATACACAGCCCACACCCCCAGAGTCCCGATACACAGCCCACACCACTAGGGACCCGATACACAGCCCACATCCCCAGGGACCCGATACACAGCCCACACTCCCAGGGACTCGATACACAGCCACACCCCCAGGGACCCGATACACAGCCCACACCTTTCGGGACCCGATACACAGCCCACACCCCCAGGGACACGATCCACAGCCCACACCCCCAGAGACCCGATACACAGCCCACACCCCAAGGGACCCGATACACAGCCCAAAAGCCCAGGGACCCGATACACAGCCCACACCCCCAGAGTGCCGATACACAGTGCACACCCATAGGGACACGATACACAATCCACACCGCCAGGGACACGATACACAGCCCACACTCCTAAGGACACGATACACAGCCCACACCCCCAGGGACCCGATACACAGCCCACACCCCCAGAGTCCCGATACACAGCCCACACCACGAGGGACCCGATACACAGCCCACATCCCCAGGGACCCGATACACAGCCCACACTCCCAGGGACCCGATACGCAGTCCACACCCCCAGGGACCCGATACACAGCCCACACCCCCAGGGACACGATACACAGCTCACACCCCCAGAGTCCAGATACATTCCTCACACCACCAGAGTCACGATACACAGCCCACACCCCCAGGGACCCGATACACAGCCCACACCCCCAGAGTGCCGATACACAGCCCACACCCCCAGGGACACGATATACAGTGCACACCCATAGGGACACGATACACAGTCCACACCCCCAGGGACACGATACACAGCCCACACTCCCAAGGACACGATACACAGCCCACACCCCCAGGGACCCGATACACAGCCCACACCCCCAGAGTCCCGATACACAGCCCACACCACTATGGACCCGATACACAGCCCACATCCCCATGACCGGATACACAGCCCACACCCCCAGCGACCCGATACACAGCCCACACCCCCAGAGACCCGATACACAGCCCACACCCCAAGGGACCCGATACACAGCCCACACCCCCAGGGACCCGATACACAGCCCACACCCCCAGAGAGCCGATACACAGTGCACACCCATAGGGACACGATACACACTCCACACCCCCAGGGACCCGATACACAGCCCACACCCCCAGAGACCCGATACACAGCCCACACCACTCGGGACTCGATACACGGCCCACACCCCCAGGGACCCGATACACAGCCCACACCCCCAGGGACCCGAGACACAGCCCACACTCGCAGGGACCCGATACACAACCCACACCACTAGGGACCCGATACACATCCCACACCCTCAGGGACACGATACACAGCCCACACCACTGGGGACCCGATACACAGACCACACCCCCAGGGATACGATACACAGCCCACACCACTAGGGACCCGATACACAGCCCACACCCCGAAGGACATGATACACAGCCCACAGCCCCAGAGTCCAGATACATTCCCCACACCCCCAGAGTCCCGGTACACAGTGCACACCCCCAGGGACCCGATACACAGCCCACACCCCCAGGGACCCGATACACAGCCCACACCCGCAGGGACCCGATACACAACCCACACCACTAGGGACCCGATACACATCCCACACCCTCAGGGACACGATACACAGCCCACATCACTAGGGACCCGATACACAGACCACACCCCCAGGGATGCGATACACAGCCCACACCTTTAGGGACCCGATACACAGCCCACACCACCAGAGTCCAGATACACAGCACACACCCCCAGGGACCCGATACACAGCCCACACCCCCAGAGACCCGATACACAGCCCACACCCCAAGGGACCCGATACACAGCCCACACCCCCTGGGAACCGATACAAAGCCCAAACCCCAGGAGTCCCGATACACAGCCCACACCACTAGGGACCCGATACACAGCCCACATCCCCAGGGACCCGATACACAGCCCACACCCCCAGGGACACGATACACAGCCCACACTCCCAGGGACTCGATACACAGCCCACACCCCCAGGGACCCGATACACAGCCCACACCACTAGGGACCCAATACACAGCCCACATCCCCAGGGCCACGATAATCAGCTCACAGCCACAGGGACACGATACACAGCCCACACCCCCAGGGACCCGATACACAGCCCATACCCCCAGGGACACGATACACAGCTCACACCCCCAAGGACACAATACACAGCCCACACTCCCAGGGACCCGATACACAGCCCACACCACATGGGACCCGATACATAGCCCACACCACTAGGGACCCGGTACACAGCCCACACCACTAGCGACCCGATACACAGCCCACACCACTAGGGACCCGATACCAAGCCCACACCCCCAGGGACACGATACACAGCCCACACCCCCAGGGACACGATACACAGCCCACACCCCCAGGGACATGATACACAGCCCACACCACTAGCGACCCGATACACAGTCCACACCACTAGGGACCCGATACAAGCCCACACCCCCAGGGACACGATACACAGCCCACACCTCCAGGGACCCGATACACAGCCCATACCCCCAGAGTCTCGATACACAGCCCACACCCCCAGAGTCCCAATACATTCCCCACACCTCCAGAGTCCCGATACACAGCCCACACCCCCAGGGACACGATACACAGCCCACACCTCCAGGGACACGATACACAGTCCACATCCCCAGGGACACGATACACAGTCCACACCCGCAGGGACACGATACACAGTCCACACCCCCAGGGACACGATACACAGCCCACACCCCCAGAGTCCCGATACACAGCCCACACCCCCAGGGACACGATACACAGTCCACACCCCCAGGGACACGATACACAGTTCACACCCCCAGGGTCACGATTCACAGCCCACACCACGAGGGACCCGATACACAGCCCGCACCCCCAGGAACACGATACACAGCCCACACCACTCGGGACCAGATACATAGCCCACACCCCCAGGGACACGATACACAGCCCACACCACTAGGGACTCGATACACAGCCCACACCCCCAGGGACCCGATACACAGCCCACACCTCCAGGGACACGATACACAGTCCACATCCCCAGGGACACGATACACAGTCCACACCCGCAGGGACACGATACACAGTCCACACCCCCAGGGACACGATACACAGCCCACACTCCCAGGGACACGATACACAGCCCACACCCCCAGGGACACGATACACAGCCCACACCTCCAGGGACACGATACACAGTTCACATCCCCAGGGACACGATACACAGTCCACACCCGCAGGGACACGATACACAGTCCACACCCCCAGGGAGCCGATACACAGCCCACACCCCCAGGGACACGATACACAGCCCACACCACTAGGGATCCGATACACAGCCCACACCCCCAGGGACATGATACACAGCCCACACCCCCAGGGACACGATACACAGACCACACTACTAGGGACCCGATACACAGACCACACCATTAGGGACCCGGTACACAGCCCACACCCCCAGGGACCCGATACACAGCCCACACCTCCAGGGACCCGGTACACAGCCCACACCCCCAGGGACCCGATACACAGCCCACACCCTGTCGAAATCTCGACCTCCGAAAAGAATGACTCCGACACTTACAGCTCCGGTAGAAGTTTCTTTAATTTACTTGCTCGCAAGGGGTAGGTCACTCTCAGTCAAGGGCTAAGTGAACACCTCCGAAATGGTTCAGTTTAACAAGATATTTATACAGTAAAACCAAAGTTCTGGCCTCTCCCTGTGTATTGTTCTGTCTCACAGTCAGTGAATACAGATAAAGAGTTAATTACTATATCCTGGTCCTGTCATGGTATCCAGATATTTCCTTTTGTCAGGGTTATCAGAAAGCCAAACGGCCATTACTCCATGAGTCATAGGTAATGGGCTATCACCTGTCTTGTATTGTGTCAGGATTTTTTCAATTTCCTGATCAGTTTATCTGTTTGCATCAGATGGATGAGGTCTCGGAAAGAGATAATGGCTAGAAGATAAGGGTGGGGTGACATGGAACTCCTGTAGTGTAGACAATAGGAGAGCACCATGGGGGTTACTTGTCTCAGCATGACTTGTCTCCGAGCTGTCTGATGGCCATCAGCCATCTAACAGCAGGTTTAGCTGTTTATGCAAGCTGACTGCTAAAATGCAGAAAGTTATGGAAGGGCCAGGACTCCATTTTAATCAAAAGGCACACAAATACCATATGGTATTAGCTTAGATAAAAATACTTTCCACATTCCCCCATTTTGTCCTTTACAAGGACAACTCAATCCATTCTGATCTTGTACAGTCTCTCCATTTCCATTTCCACACAAGAGTCTTCAGCAGTTGTTGCTACCATAACTCTAGCCGTGGTCTCGGTAGGTAGCATAGTTTCTCCCACCCTGGCACAGCAACACTTAACGATGACAAATAATAGATACAGGGCGAAGACTATCGGCAGGAATATGATCGAACCCTGTACCACAGATTTCCCCAGGGCTCCCAACCATCCTGATGTTTTCAGCTAGACTGCCGATATCTTCTGATTTATCTGGGATATACGTACAGCATTCTCCACCTATTAATGCGCATGTTCCTCTCTCCTTGGCTAGGAGATAATCTAAGGCCATACGATTTTGGAGAGCCACTGTTCGAATAGCTACCATTTCGTCATTTATCCCTTCAAAGGCTTGGAAGTTGCGTTGGCTACTGATTCTACTAAGTTAGCCAGTTCCCGTAACTGCCATTCGGTCGATGCTATTCCATAGGGTGGCACCATTACCTTGAATATTCCGTTTAGCCACGTCAAATCCCGTTTAAATCTGTGGCTTCCATAGGCCTCCCTTAGAGTCCTCACTGATCTGATAAGGGGTACCACATATCCTAAGTAACAGGACCCTGTCCAGTTGGCTGGTAACCATGGGTAGGCTTTATGGCCACAAATAAAGTAGGTGCAATTATAGGGCGTCAGCTCATGGTCCTTTCGCACTATCCCTACTCGAGTGGTCTCACCTTCCCACCCTTCACCTGGGGCTTTGTTATGGACTGTTGTCCAGCCAACGGTTGCTATCTTTCTCTCAGTGGGATTAGTTGTGGCTTGCCATTTAGTCATTTGGGAACACTTGCTGCGTCCCATTTCTGGTCCTTTAGTTTCATTACTCACTAGGCATATTATACCTTCAGGATTTCCTATTCTGGGAGTAATGCTTAGGAAGGGAGGCTGATGGTTATTATCATAATTGGGCTGGTACCATCCCTGGAAGGCTGTAAGTTTATACTCTGCCGACCTCCATTCTGTTTGCTCCTTCGTTTCTGGCCCCTTAGTTAGTTTTGTCCTGTTTTGCACTGTCAACCATTCTACCATTTCTGATTCATTGAAGGGGACAGATCTCAGGGGAATACCCCCCCTGGAGTGAACAGGTACATGGGAACATATCCAACAACTCGACAAGTTTCTTTCTTGAGCATACCTATGACTCAGTGCCATAAATACGTTTACGTGCAATTCCCTTCGGTGGCGGGTCTGTACCCCTGGTGTAATCAATAATGTGAAGTAAAACCCTGTCAAGCCCAGCACCATCAGTCCCCATAGTCCATACAGTTCCTTATTCAGTCTTCCTTTTTCTGTTCCTCTGATTCCTTCATCCCTTCCTCCTGGTCGGGTGCCCGTTTGCAATGGGATGCGTGGATCCATGTTGGTCTTTCCTTTACCTTGATTGCAGTATTGGTCGCCAGCAAGACCTGGTATGGTCCTTCGAATCTTGGCTGTAGACTGCTTTTCCTTTTAAAAATCTTGATGTAAACGAATTCCCCTGGCTCCAGGTTATGACACTTCCCTTCCGCTGGCTTGACTTGGGCTTCCTTTACCTGTGAATAACAGCTGGAAATACATTTGGTTAGTGCAATACAATAATTCAACATATTTTCCTCCATTTTGTGGATGTCCATTTGTTTTGCAGTAAATGGTGCTGTAAAAGGTAGTCATTGGGGACGTCCCATAACTATCTCATGCGGTGACAGGCCTGTTGTTCTGTTGGTTGCAGATCGCATTACCATCAAAGCTAAGGGCAGCAGTTCTGTCCATTTCAGTCCAGTGTCATTGCATAGTTTTGCCAGCTTATTTTTAAGCATTCCATTATATCTTTCAACAAGTCCAGCTGATTGTGGATGATAACTGCAATGAAAACGTTGATTAATCTGCAAAGCTTTACACATTTCTCTTATAACAGTTCCCGTGAAATGTGACCCGTTATCACTAGAAAGCTTAGCAGGGATTCCGAAGCGCGGTACAATTTCTTTTAACAAACATTTAGCAACAGTAGTGGCATCGGCCTTTTTACATGGAAAGGCTTCAATCCATCTAGAGAACACATCTACAATAACTAATACATACTTGAATCCCATACACATAGGTAATTCAATAAAATCCATTTGTAAATGTACAAAAGGCCCGACTGGATTTGGGTGGGAGGCAGATTCTACTTTTTCCGTCTTACCCGGATTTATTGTCTGACAAGTAACACAATTTTCACAGATTTGTTTTGCAATTGCCGAAATACCTGGTGCATACCAAGTTGCCAAAATATAATCTGCCAATCCCCCTTTGCCTGCATGTGTGAATGTATGAACACATCGGGCAATCCATTTGTAAGTAAGGATCTAGGGGCCACCACGCGGCCGTCATGGTGAACCCATATTCCTTCTGGATTTTTATAACATTGATCCTTCGTCCAGGTCACCACCTCCTCCGTACTGGCCTGTATCTGAAAGGCCAGCACGTCATTAATAGTGGATGGCGGGTCTGAGCAATTATTTTTCCTTAGTGGGAACAATGACACCTGCATCCCCCCTTTCGACAGAGCTGCTGACTTAGCTGCATTATCAGCTCTGGCATTCCCAAGTGCCACCACATTCGACTGGCCTGTATGTGCTTGGCATTTGATAATGGCAAGTTTCAAAGGGCATTGAATGGCTCGCAGGAGATTTTCCACTTGTTCTGTATTTTTGATAGGGGTTCCTGAAGAAGTCAGGTACCCGCGAATCTTCCAAATTTGTCCATAGTCATGTGATACCCCAAAAGCATACCTGGAGTCAGTGTAGATATTAACTGTGTGTCCTTCAGCCAGAATACAGGCTCGAGTTAACGCAAACAATTTGGCTTGTTGGGCTGAAAAGGAGTCTGGAAGAGAGGCTGTTTCGACAACATTAAACTGAGTTACAATTGCATAAGCCGCTCTAGGTTGGCCCCTATCATTTCGTAAGGCTGATCCGTCAACATAGTACACTAGATCAGGGTTACACATTGGTACATCTGTTAAATTGATACTTGGTTTAGTCACTGATTCGGTTACCATTTCACATGAATGGGGTTCGCCGTCGTCTTCCGTGGGGAGTAGAGTGGCTGGATTTAAGGTAGTACATCTTTTGATGATAAGGTTCGGATTTGATAACAGTTCGACCTCGTATTTAGTGGTTCTTGCGGAGGTTAGGTGTTGGGTGGCACATTTAGTAAGTAAAATCTCGACAGAGTGTGGGATATACAAAATGGTCTGATGATTTAGAGTTATTGTCTGAGCCTGTTGCATAGCATAATAAGCTGCTGCCAACAAAGGAAGACATCCTGGTAGTCCGCGTGTTACTGGGTCTAGTTGGGTACTGAAATATGCTACCGGTCGCTGCTTGTCCCCATGTAACTGAGTCAAAACAGATTGTGCAAAACCCGACTTGTGATGCACAAATAAGTTGAATAGCTTAGTGTAATCTGGTAATCCCAAGGCTGGTGCTGAAGTGAGGGACTGCTTAAGACTCTGGAAAGCATTCCGGGATACTTCATTCCACATCCTTTAAGCATTGTGAGAATATAGTAGATTCATTCACAGCTCATAGGTCTTGGACACACCTCCATTTGTGTGGGCTTCTGAACTGGACGAATCTGTGTGTTACACGGACTTCTCATTTATGCTTATAGTGATTCACAGATCACAGAATGTAAAGTACTTGTTTTCTAATTTTATTAAAAGGCTTCCAAACCCAAGATTTTTCCAATACACCCAAAATGTTGATCAAGGAGATCACCTGAAATATCTCAAAATCCCAATTCAAATATTGTACTGCCATTCTTTATCTAAAAAAAATCCTCTTACTGAGCTAGAAGCTTTTGTACCAAGATTTTACACCAAGGACAATGAAAGTGTACTCCCCCAGCCTGCACCTCGAGAGA
Organism: Pristiophorus japonicus; assembly: GCF_044704955.1. Classification (NCBI taxonomy): domain Eukaryota; kingdom Metazoa; phylum Chordata; class Chondrichthyes; family Pristiophoridae; genus Pristiophorus; species Pristiophorus japonicus. Next base: position 122,911,078 of record NC_091984.1, read on the forward strand.
CCCACAAAGGCTTTTAAAAAAAAAAGGCATTACAACTTTTAACCACCGGGACCATGTCTCAACAAACCTATCCTTTGTGCATTTCCTAGCTCCGTCACCTCTCATCCGAATAAATCCACACCTGCGCTTCTAACTTAAAATGTCTTAAACTTCCCACATACAGGACAACACTATGAAGGGTTAAAAAAACTTCACTTTGTTTGAAAAAGTGGGTGGAGCTAAAACAAACAGGCAGCTCCACAACCTTTCCAAACAGGTTTCCAGACACAAGGAAAAAAAGACAGAAGCACTCTCATTCAAAGACAAGACATTCACGCACTCTCATTCAAAGACAAGGCATTCACAAGTCTCTCTCCATTCAATAAAGCTTTTTCTTTTGCTAGCTTCATTTTTTTTTTAATCCATAAGTCACTATCAGGTTCTCTTTTTTTTTATTTACTTCCTCTGTTAATTTTACATGGGCTTGAAGAATCGGAACCCAGGCCTTTTCTATTACTTTCCTTTTTTTTTTCTACCTGGATCTCTGTTTATAAGACACTCCTCTAGACATGTTGTTCTCTCTAAATTAAATGAACCATCGGGTGGAAATGGCCTGTTTTCACCCTTAGTCCACTTTACCGGTTTTTGTTTCTTTGGTCAATTGAAGACTGACCACAATTCTGGAGCATGACATAGCTGGTGTGCCTTTTGGTGGTGGTTTACTTGCTCCAGCCCCCATTCTGGATGATTTAAGATTTTTCCACAATTTCTGATCTCACAATAATTTCGGCCAACCGAGTTCTCTACGCCCACTTCTCCTGGCCGTTACGTGGCCTGAAAAGGCTCTTAATTCGGGCTCAGTCTGGGTGTGTGAGATATGTTGGCACAAACCAACCGTAGTTGATCAATCAGTTACTGTTTCTTTTCTTAATCAATCCTTGTGTTTTTTTTTCCGAATCACAATTTTCCCTAGTGACTCTTCCCGTTTCTCTAATGGCAATCTCTCACAAAGGTGTTGCACACAACAGTAATACAAGGACAACAAACAATATTCCCGCGAGTACACAAATCATAACCTCTAAACAAATTCTCAGTCTGCGTTGTATGCCACTACAGACCGAGTCCTTAACTTATCCTAATAAAAACTGATAAAACTTAAGGTTCCGTACCCAAACTCTTTGATCGATTGCGCTTTCTTTTTTTTTATAGTCTTATCACATAAGAACCCCTTCCGAATTAAAAACAATAAAAATCTTATCACATAAGAACCTTCGATCGATTAGCGCTTTCTTTTTTTTTAATAGTCTTATCACATAAGAACCCCTTCCGAATTAAAAACAATAAAAATCTTATCACATAAGAACCTGGAACCCTTTTCGATCGACTAGTGCTCCCTTACCTACTGAAACCTTACCCGGGCTGTTTCGAGATTTTTCCAGAACCTGTTCTCTTCTGCTGGCGAGCTGAGAAAGAAATGGTTATAAAAAAATACCTTTAGCTTTTAAATGCCGAGTCTTGTAGATGCAGTACCTCCGCTGTGGACAACAGATTACATCTGCGATTCAACAGTGAAGAAACCTCTTGTGAGTAAAAGGCTCACCTTGTTTGGCCACTGAAGCCTTTCACTGGAGAGGCACAATGCCTGTATCCGTTTTACTCAGAGGACAGAGAGTATGCATCTCGGTGGAACCTCCAAGTTATAACTGTCGAAATCTCGACCTCCGAAAAGAATGACTCCGACACTTACAGCTCCGGTAGAAGTTTCTTTAATTTACTTGCTCGCAAGGGGTAGGTTTCACTCAGTCAAGGGCTAAGTGAACACCTCCGAAATGGTTCAGTTTAACAAGATATTTATACAGTAAAACCAAAGTTCTGGCCTCTCCCTGTGTATTGTTCTGTCTCACAGTCAGTGAATACAGATAAAGAGTTAATTACTATATCCTGGTCCTGTCATGGTATCCAGATATTTCCTTTTGTCAGGGTTATCAGAAAGCCAAACGGCCATTACTCCATGAGTCATAGGTAATGGGCTATCACCTGTCTTGTATTGTGTCAGGATTTTTTCAATTTCCTGATCAGTTTATCTGTTTGCATCAGATGGATGAGGTATCGGAAAGAGATAATGGCTAGAAGATAAGGGTGGGGTGACATGGAACTCCTGTAGTGTAGACAATAGGAGAGCACCATGGGGGTTACTTGTCTCAGCATGACTTGTCTCCGAGCTGTCTGATGGCCATCAGCCATCTAACAGCAGGTTTAGCTGTTTATGCAAGCTGACTGCTAAAATGCAGAAAGTCCTGGAAGGGCCAGGACTCCATTTTAATCAAAAGGCATACAAATACCGTATGGTATCAGCTTAGATAAAAATACTTTCCATAACCCCCAGGGATCGATACACAGCCCACATCCCCAGGGCCACGATAATCAGCTCACACCCACAGGGACACAATACACAGCCCACACTCCCAGGGACCTGATACACAGCCCACACCCCCAGGGACCCGATACACAGCCTATACCCCCAGGGACACGATACACAGCTCACACCCCCAGGGACACGATACACAGCCCACACTCCCAGCGACCCGATACACAGCCCACACCACTAGGGACCCGATACATAGCCCACACCACTAGGGACACGATACACAGCCCACACCCACAGAGTCTCGATACACAGCCCACACCCCCAGAGTCCTGATACATTCCCCACTCCCCCAGAGTCCCGACACACAGCCCACACCCCCAGGGACACGATACACAGTCAACATCCCCAGGGACACGATACACATTCCACACTTCCAGGGACACGATACACAGTCCACACCCCCAGGGACACGATACACAGCCCGCTCCCCCAGGGAACCGATATACAGCCCACACCCCCAGAGTCCCGATACACAGTCCACACCCCCAGAGTCCTGATACATTCCCCACAGCCCCAGAGTCCCGACACACAACCCACACCCCCAGGGACACGACACACAGTCCACACCCCCAGGGACACGATACACAGTCCACACCCCCAGGGACACGATACACAGTTCACACCCCCAGGAACTCGACACACAGCCCACACCACGAGGGACCCGATACATAGCCCACACCCCCAGGGACACGATACACAGCCCACACCACTCGGGACTCGATACACAGCCCACACGCCCAGGGACCCGGTACACAGCCCACACCCTCAGGGACACGATACACAGCCCACACCACTAGGGACCCGATACACAGACCACACCCCCAGGGACACGATACACAGCCCACACCACTAGGGACCCGATACACAGCCCACACCCCGAAGGACACGATACACAGCCCACACCCCCAGAGTCCAGATACATTCCCCACACCCCAAGAGTCCCGGTACACAATCCACACCCCCAGGGACCCGATAAACAGCCCACACCCCCAGAGTCCCGATACACAGCCCACACCCCCAAGGACCCGATACACAGCCCACACCCCCAGAGTGCCGATACACAGTCCACGCCCCCAGGGACACGATACACAATGCACACCCATAGGGACACGATACACAGTCCACACCCCCAGGGACACGATACACAGCCCACACTCCCAAGGACACGATACACAGCCCACACCGCCAGGGACCCGATACACAGCCCACACCCCTAGAGTCCCAATACACAGCCCACACCACTAGGGACCCGATACACAGCCCATATCCCCAGGGACCCGATACACAGCCCACACCCCCAGAGACACGATACACAGCTCACACCCCCAGGGACACGATACACAGCCCACAATCCCAGGGACTCGATACACAGCCCAAACCCCCAGGGACCCGATACACAGCCCACACATTTCGGGACCCGATACACAGCCCACACCACCAGAGTCCAGATACATTCCCCAGACCCCCAGAGTACCGATACACAGCCCACACCCCCAGGGACCCGATACACAGCCCACACCCCCAGAGTCCCGATACACAGCCCACACACCCAGGGACCCGATACACAGCCCACACCCCCAGAGACCCGATACACAGCCCACACCCCAAGGGACCCGATACACAGCCCACACCCCCAGGGAACCGAGACAAAGCCCAAACCCCAGGAGTCCCGATACACAGCCCACACCACTAGGGACCCGATACACAGCCCACATCCCCAGGGACCCGATACACAGCCCACAGCCCCAGGGACACGATACACAGCCCACACTCCCAGAGACTCGATACACAGCCCACACCCCCAGGGACCCGATACACAGCCCACACCACTAGGGACCCGATACACAGCCTACATCCCCAGGGACCCGATACACAGTCCACACCCCCAGGGACACGATACACAGTCCACACCCCCAGGGACATGATACACAGTCCACACCCCCAGGGACCCGATACACAGCCCACACTCCCAGGGATCCGATACACAGCCGACACCACGAGGGAACCGATACATAGCCCACACCCCCAGGAACACGATACACAGCCCACACCACTAGGGACCCGATACACAGCCCACACCCCCAGGGACCGATACACAGCCCACATCCCCAGGGCCACGATAATCAGCTCACAGCCACAGGGACACGATACACAGCCCACACCCCCAGGGACCCGATACACAGCCCATACCCCCAGGGACACGATACACAGCTCACACCCCCAGGGACACGATACACAGCCCACACTCCCAGGGACCCGATACACAGCCCACACCACTTGGGACCTGATACATAGCCCACACCACTAGGGACCCGATACACAGCCCACACTCCCAGGGACACGATACACAGCCCACACCACTAGGGATCCGATACACAGCCCACACCCCCAGGGACACGACACACAGCCCACACCCCCAGGGACATGATACACAGCCCACACCACTAGCGACCCGATACACAGCCCACACCACTAGGGACCCGGTACACAGCCCACACCCCCAGGGACACGATACACAGCCCACACCTCCAGGGACCCGATACACAGCCCATACCCCCAGAGTCTCGATACACAGTCCACATCCCCAGGGACACGATACACAGTCCACACCCGCAGGGACACGATACACAGTCCACACCCCCAGGGACATGATACACAGCCCACACTCCCAGGGACACGATACACAGCCCACACCCCCAGGGAGCCGATACACAGCCCACACCCCCAGAGTCCCGATACACAGCCCACACCCCCAGGGACACGATACACAGTGCACACCCCCAGGGACACGTTACACAGTTCACACCCCCAGGGTCACGATTCACAGCCCACACCACGAGGGACCCGATACACAGCCCGCACCCCCAGGAACACGATACACAGCCCACACCACTCGGGACCCGATACATAGCCCACACCCCCAGGGACACGAAACACAGCCCACACCCCCAGGGACCCGATACACAGCCCACACTCGCAGGGACACGATAAACAGCCCACACCACGAGGGACTCGATACACAGCCCACACCCTCAGGGAACACTATACACAGCCCACACCACGAGGGACCCGATACACAGACCACACCCCCAGGGACAGGCTATACACAGCCCACACCACTAGGGACCTGTTACACAGCCCACACCCCCAGGGATACGATACACAGCCCACACCCCCAGGGACAGGATACACAGCCCACACCACGAGGGACCCGATACACAGCCCACACCCCGAAGGACACGATACACAGCCCACACCCCCAGAGTCCAGATACATTCCCCACACCCCCAGAGTCCCGATACACAGTCCACACCCCCAGGGAACCGATACACAGCCCACACCCCCAGGGACCCGATACACAGCCCACACCCCCAGGGACCCGATACACAGCCCACAACCCCAGAGTCTCGATACACAGCCCACACCCCCAGGGACGCGATACACAGTCCACACCCCCAGAGTGCCGATACATATCCCACACCCCCAGGGACACGATACACAGTCCACACCTATAGGGACACGATAGACAGTCCGCACCCCCAGGGACACGATACACAGCCCCTCACTCCCCAGGACACGATACACAGCCCACACCCCCAGAGTCCCGATACACAGCCCACACCCCCAGGCACAGGATACACAGTCCACACCCCCAGGGACACGATATACAGCCCACACTCCGAGGGACCCAATACACAGGCCACACCACTAGGGACCCGATAAAAAGCCCACACCCCCAGGGACACGATACACAGCCCACACCCCCAGGCACAGGATACACAGTCCACACCCCCAGGGACACGATATACAGCCCACAATCCGAGGGACCCGACACACAGGCCACACCACTAGGGACCCGATACACAGCCCACACCCCCAGAGACCCGATACACAGCCCACACCCCAGGGACCCGATACACAGCCCATACCTCCAGGGACACGATACACAGCCCACACTCCCAGGGACCCAATACACAGCCCAAACCACTCAGGACCTGATACAAAGCCCACACCACGAGGGATCCGATACACAGCCCACACCCCCAGGGACATGATACACAGCCCACACCACTAGGGATCCGATACACAGCTCACACCACTCGGGACCCGATACCAAGCCCACACCCCCAGGGACACGATACACAGCCCACACCTCCAGGGACCCGATACACAGCCCATACCCCCAGAGTCTCGATACACAGCCCACACCCCCAGAGTCCTGATACATTCCCCACACCTCCAGGGACACGATACACAGTCCATATCCCCAGGGACACGATACACAGTCCATATCCCCAGGGACACGATACACAGTCCACACCCCCAGGGACACGATACACAGCCCACACCCCCAGGGACCCGATACACATCCCACACCCCCAGAGTCCCGATACACAGCCCACACCACCAGGGACCCGATACACAGCCCACACCCCCAGAGTCCCGATACACAGCCCACACCACCAGGGACCCGATACACAGCCCACACCCCCAGAGTGCCGATACACAGCCCACACCCCCAGGGACACGATACACAGTCCACACCCATAGGGACACGATGCACAGTCCACACCCCCAGGGACACGATACACAGCCCACACTCCCAAGGACACGATACTCAGCCCACACCCCCAGGGACCCGATACACAGCCCACAGCCCCAGGGACACGATACACAGCTCACACCCCCAGGGACCCGATACACAGCCCACACTCCCCGGAACCCAATACACAGCCCACGCCACTAGGGACCCGATACATAGCCCACACCACTGGGGACCCGATACACAGCCCACACCTCCAGGGACACGATACACAGCCCACGCCACTAGGGATCAGATACACAGCCCACACCCCCAGGGACACGATACACAGCCCACACCCCCAGGGACACGATACACAGCCCACGCCTCCAGGGACCCGATACACAGCCCACACCCCCAGAGTCTCGATACACAGCTCACACCCCCAGAGACCTGATACATTCCCCACACCCCCAGAGTCCCGATACACAGCCCACACCCCCAGGGAACCGATACACAGCCCACACCCCCAGAGACCCGATACTAAGTCCACACCCCCAGGGACACGATACACAGCCCACACTCCCAGGGACCCGATACACAGCCCACAATCCCAGGGACCCGATACACAGCCCACACCACTAGGGACCCGATACACAGCCCACACCCCCAGGGACACGATACACAGCTCACACCCCCAGGGACACGATACACAGGCCACACTCCCAGGGACCCGATACACAGCCCACACACCCAGGGACCCGATACACAGCCCACAGTCCCAGGGACACGATACACAGCTCACACCCCCAGCGACACGATACACAGCTCACACCCCCAGAGTAATGATACATTCCCCACACGCCCAGAGTCCCGATACACAGCCCACACCACTAGGGACCCGATACACAGCTCAGACCCCCAGAGTCCCGATACACAGTCCACACCCCCAGGGACAGGATACACAGCCCACACCCCCAGAGTCTCGATACACAGCTCAGACCCCCAGAGTCCAGATACATTCCCCACACCCCCAGAGTCCCGATACACAGCCCACACCTCCAGAGTCACGATACACAGTCCACACCCCCAGGGACACGATACACAGCCCACACTCCCAGGGACCCGATACACAGCCCACACCACTAGGGACCCGATACACAGCCCACACCACTAGGGACCCGGTACACAGCCCACACCCCCAGGGACACGATACACAGCCCACACCTCCAGGGACCCGATACACAGCCCACACCCACATCGTCTCGATACACAGCTCACACCCCCAGAGTCCTGATACATTCCCCACACCCCCAGAGTCCCGATACACAGCCCACACCCCGAGGGACACGATACACAGTCCACACCTCCAGGGACACGATACACAGTCCACACCCCCAGGGACACGATACACAGCCCACACCCCCAGAGTCTCAATACACAGTCCACACCCCCAGGGACACGATACACAGTCCACACCCCCAGGGACACGATACACAGTCCACACTCCCAGGGACCCGATACACAGCCCACACCACTAGGGACCCGATACCAAGCCCACACCGCCAGGGACACGATACACAGCCCATACCACTAGGGACCCGATACACAGCCCACACCCCCAGGGACCCGATACACAGCCTACACCCCAGGGACACGATACACAGCCCACACTCCCAGGGACCCGATACACAGCCCACACTCCCAGGGACCCGACACACAGCCCACACCCCCAGGGACCCGACACACAGCCCACATCCGCAGGGACAGGATACACAGCCCACACCCCCAGGGACCCGATACACAGCCCACACCCCCAGAGTCCCGATACACAGCCCACACCCCCAGGGACCCGATACACAGTCCACACCCCCAGGGACACGATACACAGCACACACTTCCAGGGACCCGATACACAGCCCACAATCCCAGGGACCCGATACACAGCCCACACCACGAGGGACCCGATTCACAGCCCACACCCCCAGGGACACGATACACAGCCCACACTCCCAGGTACACGATACACAGGCCACACTCCTCGGGACCCGATACACAGCCCACACGCCCAGGGACCCGATACACAGCTCACAGCCCCAGGGACACGATACACAGCTCACACCCCCAGGGACCCGATGCATAGCCCACACCACAAGGGACACGATACACAGCCCACACCCCTAGGGACACGATACATAGCCCACACCACTCGGGACCCGATACACAGCCCACACCACGAGGGACTCGATACACAGCCCGCACCCCCAGGAACACGATACACAGCCCACACCCCCAGGGACACGATATACAGCCCACACCACTAGGGACCAGATACACAGCCCACACCACTGGGGACCCGGTACAAAGCCCACACCCCCAGGGACCCGATACACAGCCTCCACCTTCAGGGACCTGATACACAGCCCACACCCCCAGGGACAGGATACACAGTCCACACTCCCAGGGAACCGACACACAGCCCACACCCCCAGGGAGCCGATACACAGCCTACACCCCAGGGACACGATACACAGCCCACACTCCCAGGGACCCGATACACAGCCCACACTCCCAGGGACCCGACACACAGCCCACACCCCCAGGGACAGGATACACAGTCCACACCCCCAGGGACACGATATACAGCCCACACTCCCAGGGACCCGATACACAGCCCACACCACTAGGGACCAGATACCAAGCCCACACCGCCAGGGACACGATACACAGCCCATACCACTAGGGACCCGATACACAGCCCACACCCCCAGGGACCCGATACACAGCCTACACCCCAGGGACACGATACACAGCCCACACTCCCATGGACCCGATACACAGCCCACACTCCCAGGGACCCGATACACAGCCCACACCCGCAGAGTCCCGATACACAGCCCACACCCTCAGGGACACGATACACAGCCCACACCCCCAGGGACACGATACGCAGCCAAACCCCCAGGGACCTGATGCAGAGCCCACAGCCACAGAGTCCCGGTACACAGCTCACACCCCCATGGACCCAAATTACAGCCCACACCCCCAGGGACTCAAAACACAGCCCACACCCACAGAGTCCCAATACATTCCCCACACCCCCAGAGACCCGATACACAGCCCACACCCCCAGGGTCCCGATATACAGCCCACACCCCCAGGGACCCGATACACAGTCCACACCCCCAGGGACACGATACACAGCACACACTTCCAGGGACCCGATACACAGCCCACAATCCCAGGGACCCGATACACAGCCCACACCACGAGGGACCCGATTCACAGCCCACACCCCCAGGGACACGATACACAGCCCACACCCCCAGGTACACGATACACAGGCCACACTCCTCGGGACCCGATACACAGCCCACACCCCCAGGGACCCGATACACAGCTCACAGCCCCAGGGACACGATACACAGCTCACAGCCCCAGGGACCCGATGCATAGCCCACACCACAAGGGACACGATACACAGCCCACACCCGCAGGGACACGATACACAGCCCACACCACTAGGGACACGATAGACAGCCCACACCACTAGGGACCCGGTGCACAGCCCACACACACAGGGACACGATACACAGCCCACACCTCCAGGGACCCGATACACAGCCCACACCCCAGAGTCTCGATACACAGCTCACACCCCCAGAGTCCTGATACATTCCCCACACCCCCAGTGTCCCGCGACACAGCCCACACCCAAGGGACCCGATACACAGTCCACAACCCCAGAGTCCCGATACACAGCCCACACCCTCAGGGACCCGATACACAGCCCACACCCGCAGAGTCCAGATACATTCCCCACACCCCCAGTGTCCCGATACATAGCCCACACCCCCAGGGACCCGATACACAGTCCACACCACTAGGGACCCGATACATAGCCCACACCCCCAAGGACACGATACACAGTCCATATCCCCAGAGTCCCGATACACAGTCCACATCCCCAGGGACAGGATACACAGCCCACACCTCCAGGTACCCGATACACAGCCCACACCCCCAGAGTCCAGATACATTCCCCACACCCCCAGGGGCCCGATACACAGCCCACACCCCCAGGGACACGATACACAGCCCACACCACTAGGGACCCGATACACAGCCCACACCACTAGGGACCCGGTACACAGCCCACACCCCCAGGGACACGATACACAGCCCACGCCTCCAGGGACCCGATACACAGCCCACACCCACATCGTCTCGATACACAGCTCACATCCCCAGAGTCCTGATACATTCCCCACACCCCCAGAGTCCCGATGCACAGCCCATACCCCCGGGGACACGATACACAGTCCACACCTCCAGGGACACGATACACAGTCCACACCCCCAGGGACACGATACACAGCCGACACCCCCAGAGTCTCGATACACAGTCCACACCCCCAGGGACACGATACACAGTCCACACCCCCAGGGACACGATACACAGTCCACACCCCCAGTGACACAATACACAGCCCACACCACTAGGGACCCGATACACAGCCCACACCACGAGGGACCCGATACACAGCCCGCACCCCCAGGAACACGATACACAGCCCAAACCACTCGGGATCCGATACACATCCCACACCCCAAGGGACACGATACACAGCCCACACCCCCAGGGACACGATATACAGCCCACACCCCCAGGGACACGATATACAGCCCACACCACTAGGGACCAGATACACAGCCCACACCACTAGGGACCCGGTACAAAGCCCACACCCCCAGGGACACGATACACAGCCCACACCTCCAGGGACCTGAAACACAGCCCACACCCCCAGGGACAGGATACACAGTCCACACCCCCAGGGACACGATATACAGCCCACGCTCCCAGGGACCCGATACACAGCCCACACCACTAGGGACCCGATACCAAGCCCACACCGCCAGGGACACGATATACAGCCCACACCACTAGGGACCAGATACACAGCCCACACCACTAGGGACCCGGTACAAAGCCCACACCCCCAGGGACACGATACACAGCCCACACCTCCAGGGACCTGATACACAGCCCACACCCCCAGGGACACGATACACAGCTCACACCCCCAGGGACACGACACACAGCCCACACTCCCCGGAACCCGATACACAGCCCACGCCTTAGGGACCCGATACATAGCCCACACCACTGGGAACCCGATACACAGCCCACACCTCCAGGGACACGATACACAGCCCACGCCACTAGGGATCAGATACACAGCCCACACCCCCAGGGACACGATACACAGCCCACACCCCCAGGGACACGATACAGAGCCCACAACACTAGGGAACCGATACACAGCCCACACCACGAGGGACCCGGTACACAGCCCACACCCCCAGGGACCCGATACACAGCCCACACCCCCAGGGACCCGATACACAGCCCACACCCCCAGAGACCCGATACACAGCCCACACCCCCAGGGACCCGATACACAGCCCACACCCCCAGGGACCCGATACTAAGTCCACACCCCCAGGGACACGATACACAGCCCACACTCCCAGGGTCCCGATACACAGCCCACAATCCCAGGGTCCCGATACACAGCCCACACCAGCAGGGACCCGATACACAGCCCACACCTCCAGAGTCCCGATACACAGCCCACACCCCCAGGGACCCGATACACAGCCCACACTTCCAGAGTCCCGATCCACAGCCCACACCCCCAGGGACCCGATACACAGCCCACACCCCCAGAGACCCGATACACAGTCCACACCCTCAGGGACCCGATACACAGTCCACACCCCCAGGGACACGATACGCAGCTCACACCCCCAGTGACACGATACACAGGCCACACTCCCAGGGACCCGATACACAGCCCACACCCCCAGGGACCCGATACACAGCCCACAGCCCCAGGGACACGATACACAGCTCACACCCCCAGCGACACGATGCATAGCCCACACCACTTGGAACCCGATACACAGCCCACACCTCTAGGGATCCGATACACAGCCCACACCCCCAGGGACACGATACACAGCCCACACCCCCAGGGAAACGATACACAGACCACACCACTAGGGACCCGATACACAGACCACACCACTAGGGACCCGGTACACAGCCCACACCCCCAGGGACACGATACACAGCCCACACCTCCAGGGACCCGATACACAGCCCACACCCCCAGAGTCTCGATACACAGCTCACACCCCCAGGGGCCCGATACACAGTCCACACCCCCAGAGTCCCGATACACAGTCCACACCCCCAGGGACCCGAGACACAGTCCACACCCCCAGAGTCCAGATACATTCCCCACACCCCCAGAGTCCCGATACACAGCCCACACCCCCAGGGACCCGATACACAGCCCACACCTCCAGAGTCCCGATACACAGCCCACACCCCCAGCGACCTGATACACAGCCCACACTCCCAGGGACCCGATACACAGCCCACACCCCCAGGGACCCGATACACAGCCCACAGCCCCAGGGACACGATACACAGCTCACACCCCCAGGGACATGATACACAGCCCACACTCCCCGGAACCCGATACACAGCCCACGCCACTAAGGACCCGATACATAGCCCACACCACTGGGGACCCGATACGCAGCCCACACCTCCAGGGACACGATACACAGCCCACACCACTAGGGATCCGTTGCACAGCCCACACCCCCAGGGACACGATTCACAGCCCACACCCCTAGGGACACGATACACAGCCCACACCACTAGGGTCCCGATACACAGCCCACACCACGAGGGACCCGGTACACAGCCCACACCCGCAGGGACACGATACACAGCCCACACCCCCAGAGACCTGATACATTCCCCACACCCCCAGAGTCCCGATACACAGCCCACACCCCCAGGGACCCGATACACAGCCCACACCCCCAGAGACCCGATACACAGCCCAAACCCCCAGGGACCCGATACACAGCCCACACCCCCAGGGACCCGATACACAGCCCACACCCCCAGGGACCCGATACACAGCCCACAGCCCCAGGGACACGATACACAGCCCACACCCCCAGAGTCTCGATACACAGCTCACACCCCCAGAGACCTGATACATTCCCCACACCCCCAGAGTCCCGATACACAGCCCACACCCCCAGAGTCTCAATACACAGCTCACACCCCCAGAGACCTGATACATTCCCCACACCCCCAGAGTCCCGATACACAGCCCACACCCCCAGGGACCCGATACACAGCCCACACCCCCAGGGACCCGATACACAGTCCACACCCCCAGGGACACGATACACAGTCCACACCCCCAGGGACACGATACACAGTCCACACCCCCAGTGACACAATACACAGCCCACACCACTAGGGACCCGATACACAGCCCACACCACGAGGGACCCGATACACAGCCCGCACCCCCAGGAACACGATACACAGCCCACACCACTCGGGATCCGATACACATCCCACACCCCAAGGGACACGATACACAGCCCACACCCCCAGGGACACGATATACAGCCCACACCACTAGGGACCAGATACACAGCCCACACCACTAGGGACCCGGTACAAAGCCCACACCCCCAGGGACACGATACACAGCCCACACCTCCAGGGACCTGAAACACAGCCCACACCCCCAGGGACAGGATACACAGTCCACACCCCCAGGGACACGAGATACAGCCCACGCTCCCAGGGACCCGATACACAGCCCACACCACTAGGGACCCGATACCAAGCCCACACCGCCAGGGACACGATATACAGCCCACACCACTAGGGACCAGATACACAGCTCACACCACTAGGGACCCGGTACAAAGCACACACCCCCAGGGACACGATACACAGCCCACACCTCTAGGGATCCGATACACAGCCCACACCCCCAGGGACACGATACACAGCCCACACCCCCAGGGAAACGATACACAGACCACACCACTAGGGACCCGATACACAGACCACACCACTAGGGACCCGGTACACAGCCCACACCCCCAGGGACACGATACACAGCCCACACCTCCAGGGACCCGATACACAGCCCACACCCCCAGAGTCTCGATACACAGCTCACACCCCCAGGGGCCCGATACACAGTCCACACCCCCAGAGTCCCGATACACAGTCCACACCCCCAGGGACCCGAGACACAGTCCACACCCCCAGAGTCCAGATACATTCCCCACACCCCCAGAGTCCCGATACACAGCCCACACCCCCAGGGACCCGATACACAGCCCACACCTCCAGAGTCCCGATACACAGCCCACACCCCCAGCGACCTGATACACAGCCCACACTCCCAGGGACCCGATACACAGCCCACACCCCCAGGGACCCGATACACAGCCCACAGCCCTAGGGACACGATACACAGCTCACACCCCCAGGGACATGATACACAGCCCACACTCCCCGGAACCCGATACACAGCCCACGCCACTAAGGACCCGATACATAGCCCACACCACTGGGGACCCGATATGCAGCCCACACCTCCAGGGACACGATACACAGCCCACACCACTAGGGATCCGTTACACAGCCCACACCCCCAGGGACACGATACACAGCCCACACCCCTAGGGACACGATACACAGCCCACACCACTAGGGTCCCGATACACAGCCCACACCACGAGGGACCCGGTACACAGCCCACACCCGCAGGGACACGATACACAGCCCACACCTCCAGGGACCCGATACACAGCCCACACCCCCAGAGTCTCGATACACAGCTCACACCCCCAGAGACCTGATACATTCCCCACACCCCCAGAGTCCCGATACACAGCCCACACCCCCAGGGACCCGATACACAGCCCACACCCCCAGGGACCCGATACACATCCCACACCCCTAGGGACCCGATACACAGCCCACACCCCCAGGGACCCGATACACAGCCCACAGCCCCAGGGACACGATACACAGCCCACACCCCCAGAGTCTCGATACACAGCTCACACCCCCAGAGACCTGATACATTCCCCACACCCCCAGAGTCCCGATACACAGCCCACACCCCCAGAGTCTCGATACACAGCTCACACCCCCAGAGACCTGATACATTCCCCACACCCCCAGAGTCCCGATACACAGCCCACACCCCCAGGGACCCGATACACAGCCCACACCCCCAGGGACCCGATACACAGTCCACACCCCCAGGGACACGATACACAGTCCACACCCCCAGGGACACGATACACAGTCCACACCCCCAGTGACACAATACACAGCCCACACCACTAGGGACCCGATACACAGCCCACACCACGAGGGACCCGATACACAGCCCGCACCCCCAGGAACACGATACACAGCCCACACCCCCAGGGACACAATATACAGCCCACACCCCCAGGGACACGATATACAGCCCACACCACTAGGGACCAGATACACAGCCCACACCACTAGGGACCCGGTACAAAGCCCACACCCCCAGGGACACGATACACAGCCCACACCTCCAGGGACCTGAAACACAGCCCACACCCCCAGGGACAGGATACACAGTCCACACCCCCAGGGACACGAGATACAGCCCACGCTCCCAGGGACCCGATACACAGCCCACACCACCAGGGACCCGATACCAAGCCCACACCGGCAGGGACACGATATACAGCCCACACCACTAGGGACCAGATACACAGCCCACACCACTAGGGACCCGGTACAAAGCCCACACCCCCAGGGACACGATACACAGCCCACACCTCCAGGGACCTGATACACAGCCCACACCCCCAGGGACACGATACACAGCTCACACCCCCAGGGACACGACACACAGCCCACACTCCCCGGAACCCGATACACAGCCCACGCCATTAGGGACCCGATACATAGCCCACACCACTGGGAACCCGATACACAGCCCACACCTCCAGGGACACGATACACAGCCCACGCCACTAGGGATCAGATACACAGCCCACACCCCCAGGGACACGATACACAGCCCACACCCCCAGGGACACGATACAGAGCCCACAACACTAGGGACCCGATACACAGCCCACACCACGAGGGACCCGGTACACAGCCCAGAACCCCAGGGACCCGATACACAACCCACACCCCCAGGGACCCGATACACAGCCCACACCCCCAGAGACCCGATACACAGCCCACACCCCCAGGGACCCGATACAGAGCCCACACCCCCAGGGACCCGATACTAAGTCCACACCCCCAGGGACACGATACACAGCCCACACTCCCAGTGTCCCGATACACAGCCCATAATCCCAGGGACCCGATACACAGCCCACACCACTAGGGACCCGATACACAGCCCACACCCCCAGGGACACGATACACAGCTCACACCCCCAGGGACACGATACACAGGCCACACTCCCAGGGACCCGATACACAGCCCACACACCCAGGGACCCGATACACAGCCCACAGCCCCAGGGACACGATACACAGCTCACACCCCCAGAGTCCTGATACATTCCCCACACCCCCAGAGACCCGATTCACAGCCCAGACCCCCAGGGACCCGATACACAGCTCACACCCCCAGCGACACGATACACAGCTCACACCCCCAGAGTCCTGATACATTCCCCACAACCCCAGAGACCCGATTCACAGCCCAGACCCCCAGGGACCCGATACACAGTCCACACTCCCAGAGTCCCGATACACAGTCCACAGCCCCAGGGACCCGATACACAGCCCACACCCCCAGATTCCAGATACATTCCCCACACCCCCAGAGTCCCGATACACAGCCCACACCACCAGGGACCCGATACACAGCCCACACCTCCAGAGTCCCGATACACAGCCCACACCCCCAGGAACACGATACACAGCCCACACCACTCGGGATCCGATACACATCCCACACCCCAAGGGACACGATACACAGCCCACACCCCCAGGGACACAATATACAGCCCACACCCCCAGGGACACGATATACAGCCCACACCACTAGGGACCAGATACACAGCCCACACCACTAGGGACCCGGTACAAAGCCCACACCCCCAGGGACACGATACACAGCCCACACCTCCAGGGACCTGAAACACAGCCCACACCCCCAGGGACAGGATACACAGTCCACACCCCCAGGGACACGAGATACAGCCCACGCTCCCAGGGACCCGATACACAGCCCACACCACTAGGGACCCGATACCAAGCCCACACCGGCAGGGACACGATATACAGCCCACACCACTAGGGACCAGATACACAGCCCACACCACTAGGGACCCGGTACAAAGCCCACACCCCCAGGGACACGATACACAGCCCACACCTCCAGGGACCTGATACACAGCCCACACCCCCAGGGACACGATACACAGCTCACACCCCCAGGGACACGACACACAGCCCACACTCCCCGGAACCCGATACACAGCCCACGCCATTAAGGACCCGATACATAGCCCACACCACTGGGAACCCGATACACAGCCCACACCTCCAGGGACACGATACACAGCCCACGCCACTAGGGATCAGATACACAGCCCACACCCCCAGGGACACGATACACAGCCCACACCCCCAGGGACACGATACAGAGCCCACAACACTAGGGACCCGATACACAGCCCACACCACGAGGGACCCGGTACACAGCCCACACCCCCAGGGACCCGATACACAGCCCACACCCCCAGGGACCCGATACACAGCCCACACCCCCAGAGACCCGATACACAGCCCACACCCCCAGGGACCCGATACACAGCCCACACCCCCAGGGACCCGATACTAAGTCCACACCCCCAGGGACACGATACACAGCCCACACTCCCAGGGTCCCGATACACAGCCCACAATCCCAGGGACCCGATACACAGCCCACACCACTAGGGACCCGATACACAGCCCACACCCCCAGGGACACGATACACAGCTCACACCCCCAGGGACACGATACACAGGCCACACTCCCAGGGACCCGATACACAGCCCACACATCCAGGGACCCGATACACAGCCCACAGCCCCAGGGACACGATACACAGCTCACACCCCCAGAGTCCTGATACATTCCCCACACCCCCAGAGACCCGATTCACAGCCCAGACCCCCAGGGACCCGATACACAGCTCACACCCCCAGCGACACGATACACAGCTCACACCCCCAGAGTCCTGATCCATTCCCCACAACCCCAGAGACCCGATTCACAGCCCAGACCCCCAGGGACCCGATACACAGTCCACACTCCCAGAGTCCCGATACACAGTCCACAGCCCCAGGGACCCGATACACAGCCCACACCCCCAGATTCCAGATACATTCCCCACACCCCCAGAGTCCCGATACACAGCCCACACCACCAGGGACCCGATACACAGCCCACACCTCCAGAGTCCCGATACACAGCCCACACCCCCAGGGACCCGATACACAGCCCACACTTCCAGAGTCCCGATCCACAGCCCACACCCCCAGGGACCCAATACACAGCCCACACCCCCAGAGACCCGATACACAGTCCACACCCCCAGGGACCCGATACACAGTCCACACCACTAGGGACCCGATACACAGCCCACACCCCCAGGGACACGATACGCAGCTCACACCCCCAGTGACACGATACACAGGCCACACTCCCAGGGACCCGATACACAGCCCACACCCCCAGGGACCCGATACACAGCCCACAGCCCCAGGGACACGATACACAGCTCACACCCCCAGCGACACGATGCATAGCCCACACCACTTGGGACCCGATACACAGCCCACACCCCCAGGGACACGATACACAGCCCACACCACTAGGGATCCGATACACAGCCCACACCCCCAGGGACACGATACACAGCCCACACCCCCAGGGAAACGATACACAGACCACACCACTAGGGACCCGATACACAGACCACACCACTTGGGACCCGGTACACAGCCCACACCCCCAGGGACACGATACACAGCCCACACCTCCAGGGACCCGATACACAGCCCACACCCCCAGAGTCTCGATACACAGCTCACACCCCCAGGGGCCCAATACACAGTCCACACCCCCAGAGTCCCGATACACAGTCCACACCCCCAGGGACCCGAGACACAGTCCACACCCCCAGAGTCCAGATACATTCCCCACACCCCCAGAGTCCCGATACACAGCCCACACCCCCAGGGACCCGATACACAGCCCACACGCCCAGAGTCCCGATACACAGCCCACACCACGAGGGACCCGGTACACAGCCCACACCCGCAGGGACACGATACACAGCCCACACCTCCAGGGACCCGATACACAGCCCACACCCCCAGAGTCTCGATACACAGCTCACACCCCCAGAGACCTGATACATTCCCCACACCCCCAGAGTCCCGATACACAGCCCACACCCGCAGGGACCCGATACACAGCCCACACCCCCAGAGACCCGATACACAGCCCACACCCCCAGGAAACCGATACACAGCCCACACCCCCAGGGACCCGATACACAGCCCACACACCCAGGGACCCGATACACAGCTCACAGCCCCAGGGACACGATACACAGCCCACACCCCCAGAGTCTCTATACACAGCTCACACCCCCAGAGACCTGATACATTCCCCACACCCCCAGAGTCCCGATACACAGCCCACACCCCCAGAGTCTCGATACACAGCTCACACCCCCAGAGACCTGATACATTCCCCACACCCCCAGAGTCCCGATACACAGCCCACACACCCAGGGACCCGATACACAGCCCACACCCCCAGGGACCCGATACACAGCCCACAGCCCCAGGGACACGATACACAGCTCACACCCCCAGGGACACGATACACAGCCCACACTCCCCGGAACCCAATACACAGCCCACGCCACTAGGGACCCGATACATAGCCCACACCACTGGGGACCCGATACACAGCCCACACCTCCAGGGACCCGATACACAGCTCACACCCCCAGGGACCCGATGCATAGCCCACACCCACAGGGACACGATACACAGCCCACACACCCAGAGTCCCGATACACAGCCCACACCCCCAGGGACACGATACACAGCCCACACCCCCAGGGACACGATACACAGCCCACACCCACAGGGACACGATACATCGCCAAACCCCCAGGGACCCGATACAGAGCCCACAGCCACAGAGTCCCGGTACACAGCTCACACCCCCATGGACCCAAATTACAGCCCACACCCCCAGGGACTCAAAACACAGCCCACACCCACAGAGTCCCAATACATTCCCCACACCCCCAGAGACCCGATACACAGCCCACACCCCCAGGGACCCGATATACAGCCAACACCCCCAGGGACCCGATACACAGTCCACACCCCCAGGGACACGATATACAGCACACACCTCCAGGGACCCGATACACAGCCCACACCCCCAGGTACACGATACACAGGCCACACTCCTCGGGACCCGATACACAGCCCACACCCCCAGGGACCCGATACACAGCTCACAGCCCCAGGGACACGATACACAGCTCACACCCCCAGGGACCCGATGCATAGCCCACACCACAAGGGACACGATACACAGCCCACACCCCCAGGGACACGATACACAGCCCACACCACTAGGGACACGATACACAGCCCACACCACTAGGGACCCGGTGCACAGCCCACACACCCAGGGACACGATACACAGCCCACACCTCCAGGGACCCGATACACAGCCCACACCCCCAGAGACCCGATACACAGCCCACACCCCCAGGGACCCGATACACAGCCCACACCCCCAGGGACCCGATACTAAGTCCACACCCCCAGGGACACGATACACAGCCCACACTCCCAGGGTCCCGATACACAGCCCACAATCCCAGGGACCCGATACACAGCCCACACCACTAGGGACCCGATACACAGCCCACACCCCCAGGGACACGATACACAGCTCACACCCCCAGGGACACGATACACAGGCCACACTCCCAGGGACCCGATACACAGCCCACACACCCAGGGACCCGATACACAGCCCACAGCCCCAGGGACACGATACACAGCTCACACCCCCAGAGTCCTGATACATTCCCCACACCCCCAGAGACCCGATTCACAGCCCAGACCCCCAGGGACCCGATACACAGCTCACACCCCCAGCGACACGATACACAGCTCACACCCCCAGAGTCCTGATACATTCCCCACAACCCCAGAGACCCGATTCACAGCCCAGACCCCCAGGGACCCGATACACAGTCCACACTCCCAGAGTCCCGATACACAGTCCACAGCCCCAGGGACCCGATACACAGCCCACACCCCCAGATTCCAGATACATTCCCCACACCCCCAGAGTCCCGATACACAGCCCACACCACCAGGAACCCGATACACAGCCCACACCTCCAGAGTCCCGATACACAGCCCACACCCCCAGGGACACGATACACAGCCCACACTTCCAGAGTCCCGATCCACAGCCCACACCCCCAGGGACCCAATACACAGCCCACACCCCCAGAGACCCGATACACAGTCCACACCCCCAGGGACCCGATACACAGTCCACACCACTAGGGACCCGATACACAGCCCACACCCCCAGGGACACGATACGCAGCTCACACCCCCAGTGACACGATACACAGGCCACACTCCCAGGGACCCGATACACAGCCCACACCCCCAGGGACCCGATACACAGCCCACAGCCCCAGGGACACGATACACAGCTCACACCCCCAGCGACACGATGCATAGCCCACACCACTTGGGACCCGATACACAGCCCACACCCCCAGGGACACGATACACAGCCCACACCACTAGGGATCCGATACACAGCCCACACCCCCAGGGACACGATACACAGCCCACACCCCCAGGGAAACGATACACAGACCACACCACTAGGGACCCGATACACAGACCACACCACTTGGGACCCGGTACACAGCCCACACCCCCAGGGACACGATACACAGCCCACACCTCCAGGGACCCGATACACAGCCCACACCCCCAGAGTCTCGATACACAGCTCACACCCCCAGGGGCCCAATACACAGTCCACACCCCCAGAGTCCCGATACACAGTCCACACCCCCAGGGACCCGAGACACAGTCCACACCCCCAGAGTCCAGATACATTCCCCACACCCCCAGAGTCCCGATACACAGCCCACACCCCCAGGGACCCGATACACAGCCCACACTTCCAGAGTCCCGATACACAGCCCACACACCCAGGGACATGATACACAGCCCACACTACCCGGAACCCGATACACAGCCCACTCCACTAAGGACCCGATACATAGCCCACACCACTGGGGACCCGATACACAGCCCACACCACGAGGGACCCGGTACACAGCCCACACCCGCAGGGACACGATACACAGCCCACACCTCCAGGGACCCGATACACAGCCCACACCCCCAGAGTCTCGATACACAGCTCACACCCGCAGAGACCTGATACATTCCCCACACCCCCAGAGTCGCGATACACAGCCCACACCCGCAGGGACCCGATACACAGCCCACACCCCCAGAGACCCGATACACAGCCCACACCCCCAGGAAACCGATACACAGCCCACACCCCCAGGGACCCGATACACAGCCCACACCCCCAGGGACCCGATACACAGCTCACAGCCCCAGGGACACGATACACAGCCCACACCCCCAGAGTCTCGATACACAGCTCACACCCCCAGAGACCTGATACATTCCCCACACCCCCAGAGTCCCGATACACAGCCCACACCCCCAGAGTCTCGATACACAGCTCACACCCCCAGAGACCTGATACATTCCCCACACCCCCAGAGTCCCGATACACAGCCCACACACCCAGGGACCCGATACACAGCCCACACCCCCAGGGACCCGATACACAGCCCACAGCCCCAGGGACACGATACACAGCTCACACCTCCAGGGACACGATACACAGCCCACACTCCCCGGAACCCAATACACAGCCCACGCCACTAGGGACCCGATACATAGCCCACACCACTGGGGACCCGATACACAGCCCACACCTCCAGGGACCCGATACACAGCTCACAGCCCCAGGGACACGATACACAGCTCACACCCCCAGGGACCCGATGCATAGCCCACACCCACAGGGACACGATACACAGCCCACACCCCCAGAGTCCCGATACACAGCCCACACCCCCAGGGACACGATACACAGCCCACACCCCCAGGGACACGATACACAGCCCACACCCACAGGGACACGATACATGGCCAAACCCCCAGGGACCCGATACAGAGCCCACAGCCACAGAGTCCCGGTACACAGCTCACACCCCCATGGACCCAAATTACAGCCCACACCCCCAGGGACTCAAAACACAGCCCACACCCACAGAGTCCCAATACATTCCCCACACCCCCAGAGACCCGATACACAGCCCACACCCCCAGGGACCCGATATACAGCCCACACCCCCAGGGACCCGATACACAGTCCACACCCCCAGGGACACGATATACAGCACACACCTCCAGGGACCCGATACACAGCCCACACCCCCAGGTACACGATACACAGGCCACACTCCTCGGGACCCGATACACAGCCCACACCCCCAGGGACCCGATACACAGCTCACAGCCCCAGGGACACGATACACAGCTCACACCCCCAGGGACCCGATACATAGCCCACACCACAAGGGACACGATACACAGCCCACACCCCCAGGGACACGATACACAGCCCACACCACTAGGGACACGATACACAGCCCACACCACTAGGGACCCGGTGCACAGCCCACACACCCAGGGACACGATACACAGCCCACACCTCCAGGGACCCGATACACAGCCCACACCCCCAGAGACCCGATACACAGCCCACACCCCCAGGGACCCGATACACAGCCCACACCCCCAGGGACCCGATACTAAGTCCACACCCCCAGGGACACGATACACAGCCCACACTCCCAGGGACCCGATACACAGCCCACAATCCCAGGGACCCGATACACAGCCCACACCACTAGGGACCCGATACACAGCCCACACCCCCAGGGACACGATAAACAGCTCACACCCCCAGGGACACGATACACAGCCCACACACCCAGAGACCCGATTCACAGCCCAGACCCCCAGGGACCCGATACACAGCTCACACCCTCGGCGACACGATACACAGCTCACACCCCCAGAGTCCTGATACATTCCCCACACCCCCAGAGACCCGATTCACAGCCCAGACCCCCAGGGACCCGATACACAGTCCACACCCCCAGAGTCCCGATACACAGTCCACAGCCACAGGGACCCGATACACAGCCCACACCCCCAGATTCCAGATACATTCCCCACACCCCCAGAGTCCCGATACACAGCCCACACCACCAGGGACCCGATACACAGCCCACACCTCCAGAGTCCCGATCCACAGCCCACACCCCCAGGGACACGATACGCAGCTCACACCCCCAGTGACACGATACACAGGCCACACTCCCAGGGACCCGATACACAGCCCACACCCCCAGGGACCCGATACACAGCCCACAGCCCCAGGGACACGATACACAGCTCACACCCCCAGCGACACGATGCATAGCCCACACCACTTGGGACCCGATACACAGCCCACACCCCCAGGGACACGATATACAGCCCACACCACTAGGGATCCGATACACAGCCCACACCCCCAGGGACACGATACACAGCCCACACCCCCAGGGACACGATACACAGACCACACCACTAGGGACCCGATACACAGACCACACCACTAGGGACCCGGTACACAGCCCACACCCCCAGGGACACGATAC
Source organism: Pristiophorus japonicus (assembly GCF_044704955.1). Lineage (NCBI taxonomy): Eukaryota > Metazoa > Chordata > Chondrichthyes > Pristiophoridae > Pristiophorus > Pristiophorus japonicus. Next base: position 122,936,798 of record NC_091984.1, read on the forward strand.
ACAGCCCACACCTCCAGGGACCCGATACACAGCCCACACCCCCAGAGTCTCGATACACAGCTCACACCCCCAGGGGCCCGATACACAGTCCACACCCCCAGAGTCCCGATACACAGTCCACACCCCCAGGGACCCGAGACACAGTCCACACCCCCAGAGTTCAGATACATTCCCCACACCCCCAGAGTCCCGATACACAGCCCACACCCCCAGGGACCCGATACACAGCCCACACCCCCAGGGACCCGATACACAGCCCACAGCCCCAGGGACACGATACACAGCTCACACCCCCAGGGACATGATACACAGCCCACACTCCCCGGAACCCGATACACAGCCCACGCCACTAAGGACCCGATACATAGCCCACACCACTAGGGATCCGATACACAGCCCACACCCCCAGGGACACGACACACAGCCCACACCCCTAGGGACACGATACACAGCCCACACCACTAGGGTCCCGATACACAGCCCACACCACGAGGGACCCGGTACACAGCCCACACCCGCAGGGACACGATACACAGCCCACACCTCCAGGGACCCGATACACAGCCCACACCCCCAGAGTCTCGATACACAGCTCACACCCCCAGAGACCTGATACATTCCCCACACCCCCAGAGTCCCGATACACAGCCCACACCCCCAGGGACCCGATACACAGCCCACACCCCCAGAGACCCGATACACAGCCCACACCCCCAGGGACCCGATACACAGCCCACACCCCCAGGGACCCGATACACAGCCCACACCCCCAGGGACACGATACACAGCCCACACCCCCAGAGTCTCGATACACAGCTCACACCCCCAGAGACCTGATACATTCCCCACACCCCCAGAGTCCCGATACACAGCCCATACCCCCAGAGTCTCGATACACAGCTCGCACCCCCAGAGACCTGATACATTCCCCACACCCCCAGAGTCCCGATACACAGCCCACACCTCCAGGGACCCGATACACAACCCACACCCCCAGAGACCCGATACACAGCCCACACCCCCAGGGACCCGATACACAGCCCACACCCCCAGCGACCTGATACACAGCCCACACTCCCAGGGACCCGATACACAGCCCACACCCCCAGGGACACGTTACACAGCCCACAGCCCCAGGGACACGATACACAGCTCACATCCCCAGGGACATGATACACAGCCCACACTCCCCGGAACCCGATACACAGCCCACGCCACTAAGGACCCGATACATAGCCCACACCACTGGGGACCCGATACACAGCCCACACCTCCAGGGACACGATACACAGCCCACACCACTAGGGATCCGATACACAGCCCACACCCCCAGGGACACGATACTCAGCCCACACCCCTAGGGACACGATACACAGCCCACACCACTAGGGTCCCGATACACAGCCCACACCACGAGGGACCCGGTACACAGCCCACACCCGCAGGGACACGATACACAGCCCACACCTCCAGGGACCCGATACACAGCCCACACCCCCAGAGACCCGATACACAGCTCACACCCCCAGGGACCCGATACACAGCCCACACCCCCAGGGACCCGATACACAGCCCACACCCCCAGGGACCCGATACACAGCCCACAGCCCCAGGGACACGATACACAGCTCACACCCCCAGGGACACGATACACAGCCCACACTCCCCGGAACCCAATACACAGCCCACGCCACTAGGGACCCAATACACAGCCCACACCACTGGGGACCCGATACACAGCCCACACCTCCAGGGACACGATACACAGCCCACGCCACTAGGGATCAGATACACAGCCCACACCCCTAGGGACACGATACACAACCCACACCCCCAGGGACACGATACACAGCCCACACCCCCAGAGTCCCGATACACAGCCTACACCCACAGGGACACGATACACAGCCCACACCCCCAGGGACACGATACATCGCCAAACACCCAGGGACCCGATACAGAGCCCACAGCCACAGAGACCCGGTACACAGCTCACACCCCCATGGACCCAAATTACAGCCCACACCCCCAGGGACTCAAAACACAGCCCACACCCACAGAGTCCCAATACATTCCCCACACCCCCAGAGACCCGATACACAGCCCACACCCCCAGGGACCCGATATACAGCCCACACCCCCAGGGACCCGATACACAGTCCACACCCCCAGGGACACGATACACAGCACACACTTCCAGGGACCCGATACACAGCCGACAATCCCAGGGACCCGATACACAGCCCACACCACGAGGGACCCGATTCACAGCCCACACCCCCAGGGACACGATACACAGCTCACAGCCCCAGGGACACGATACACAGCTCACACCCCCAGGGACCCGATGCATAGCTTACACCACAAGGGACACGATACACAGCCCACACCCCCAGGGACACGATACACAGTCCACACACCCAGGGACACGATACACAGCCCACACCTCCAGGGACCCGATACACAGCCCACACCCAAGAGTCTCGATACACAGCTCACACCCCCAGAGTCCTGATACATTCCCCACACCCCCAGTGTCCCGCGACACAGCCCACACCCCAGGGACCCGATACACAGTCCACAACCCCAGAGTCCCGATACACAGCCCACACCCTCAGGGACCCGATACACAGCCCACACCCGCAGAGTCCAGATACATTCCCCACACCCCCAGTGTCCCGATACACAGCCCATACCCCCAGGGACCCGATACACAGCCCACATCCCCAGAGTCCCGATACACAGTCCACATCCCCAGGGACAGGAAAGACAGCCCACACCTCCAGGGACCCGATACACAGCCCACACCCCCAGAGTCCAGATACATTCCCCACACCCCCAGAGTCCCGATACACAGCCCACACCCCCAGGGACCCGATACACAGCCCACACCTCCAGAGTCCCGATACACAGCCCAAACCCCCAGGGACTTGATACACAGCCCACAGCCCCAGGGACCCGATACACAGCCCACACCTCCAGAGTCCCAATACACAGCCCACACCCCCAGGGACACGATACTCAGCCCACACTCCCAGGGACCCGATACACAGCCCACACCACTAGGGACCCAATACATAGCCCACACCAATAGGGACCCGATACACAGCCCACACCTCCAGGGACACGATACACAGCCCACACCACTAGGGATCCGATACACAGCCCACACCCCCAGCGACACGATACACAGCCCACACCCCCAGAGTCTCGAGACACAGTCCACACCCCCAGGGACACGATACACAGTCCACACCCCCAGGGACATGATACACAGTCCACACCCACAGTGACACAATACACAGCCCACTCCACTAGGGACCCGATACACAGCCCACACCACGAGGGACCCGATACAAAGCCCGCACCCCCAGGAACACGATACGCAGCCCACACCACTCGGGATCCGATACACATCCCACACCCCAAGGGACACGATACACAGCCCACACCCCCAGGGTCACGATATACAGCCCACACCCCCAGGGACACGATATACAGCCCACACCACTAGGGACCAGATACACAGCCCACACCACTAGGGACCCGGTACAAATCCCACACCCCCAGAGTCCTGATACATTCCCCACACCCCCAGAGTCCCGATACACAGCCCATACCCCCAGGGACACGATACACAGTCCACACGCCCAGTGACACAATACACAGCCCACACCACTAGGGACCCGATACATAGCCCACACCAATAGGGACCCGATACGCAGCCCACACCTCCAGGGACACGATACACAGCCCACACCACTAGGGATCCGATACACAGCCCACACCCCCAGGGACACGATACACAGCCCACACCCCCAGGGACACGATACACAGCCCACACCACTAGGGACCCGATACACAGCCCACACCACTAGGGACCCGGTACACACCACTAGGGACCCGGTACACAGCCCACACCCCCAGGGACACGATACACAGCCCACACCTCCAGGGACCCGATACACAGCCCACACCCACATCGTCTCGATACACAGCTCACACCCCCAGAGTCCTGATCCATTCCCCACACCCCCAGAGTCCCGATACACAGCCCATAACCCCGGGGACACGATACACAGTCCACACCTCCAGGGACACGATACACAGTCCACACCCCCAGGGACACGATACACAGCCGACACCCCCAGAGTCTCGATACACAGTCCACACCCCCAGGGACACGATACACAGTCCACACCCCCAGGGACACGATACACAGTCCACACCCCCAGTGACACAATACACAGCCCACACCACTAGGGACCCGATACACAGCCCACACCACGAGGGTCCCGATACACAGCCCGCACCCCCAGGAACACGATACACAGCCCACACCACTCGGGATCCGATACACATCCCACACCCCAAGGGACACGATATACAGCCCACACCCCCAGGGACACGATATACAGCCCACACCACTAGGGACCAGATACACAGCCCACACCACTAGGGACCCGGTACAAAGCCCACACCCCCAGGCACACAATACACAGCCCACACCTCCAGGGACCTGATACACAGCCCACACCCCCAGGGACAGGATACACAGTCCACACCCCCAGGGACACGATATACAGCCCACGCTCACAGGGACCCGATACACAGCCCACACCACTAGGGACCCGATACCAAGCCCACACCGCAAGGGACACGATACACAGCCCATACCACTAGGGACCCGATACACAGCCCACACCACTAGGGACCCGATACACAGCCCACACCCCCAGGGACACGATACATCGCCAAACACCCAGGGACCCGATACAGAGCCCACAGCCACAGAGTCCCGATACACAGCCCATAACCCCGGGGACACGATACACAGTCCACACCTCCAGGGACACGATACACAGTCCACACCCCCAGGGACACGATACACAGCCGACACCCCCAGAGTCTCGATACACAGCCCACACCCCCAGGTACACGATACACAGGCCACACTCCTCGGGACCCGATACACAGCCCACACCCCCAGGGACCCGATACACAGCTCACAGCCCCAGGGACACGATACACAGCTCACACCCCCAGGGACCCGATGCATAGCCCACACCACAAGGGACACGATACACAGCCCACACCCCCAGGGACACGATACACAGCCCACACCACTAGGGACACGATACACAGCCCACACCACTAGGGACCCGGTGCACAGCCCACACACCCAGGGACACGATACACAGCCCACACCTCCAGGGACCCGATACACAGCCCACACCCCCAGAGACCCGATACACAGCCCACACCCCCAGGGACCCGATACACAGCCCACACCCCCAGGGACCCGATACTAAGTCCACACCCCCAGGGACACGATACACAGCCCACACTCCCAGGGTCCCGATACACAGCCCACAATCCCAGGGACCCGATACACAGCCCACACCACTAGGGACCCGATACACAGCCCACACCCCCAGGGACACGATACACAGCTCACACCCCCAGGGACACGATACACAGGCCACACTCCCAGGGACCCGATACACAGCCCACACACCCAGGGACCCGATACACAGCCCACAGCCCCAGGGACACGATACACAGCTCACACCCCCAGAGTCCTGATACATTCCCCACACCCCCAGAGACCCGATTCACAGCCCAGACCCCCAGGGACCCGATACACAGCTCACACCCCCAGCGACACGATACACAGCTCACACCCCCAGAGTCCTGATACATTCCCCACAACCCCAGAGACCCGATTCACAGCCCAGACCCCCAGGGACCCGATACACAGTCCACACTCCCAGAGTCCCGATACACAGTCCACAGCCCCAGGGACCCGATACACAGCCCACACCCCCAGATTCCAGATACATTCCCCACACCCCCAGAGTCCCGATACACAGCCCACACCACCAGGAACCCGATACACAGCCCACACCTCCAGAGTCCCGATACACAGCCCACACCCCCAGGGACACGATACACAGCCCACACTTCCAGAGTCCCGATCCACAGCCCACACCCCCAGGGACCCAATACACAGCCCACACCCCCAGAGACCCGATACACAGTCCACACCCCCAGGGACCCGATACACAGTCCACACCACTAGGGACCCGATACACAGCCCACACCCCCAGGGACACGATACGCAGCTCACACCCCCAGTGACACGATACACAGGCCACACTCCCAGGGACCCGATACACAGCCCACACCCCCAGGGACCCGATACACAGCCCACAGCCCCAGGGACACGATACACAGCTCACACCCCCAGCGACACGATGCATAGCCCACACCACTTGGGACCCGATACACAGCCCACACCCCCAGGGACACGATACACAGCCCACACCACTAGGGATCCGATACACAGCCCACACCCCCAGGGACACGATACACAGCCCACACCCCCAGGGAAACGATACACAGACCACACCACTAGGGACCCGATACACAGACCACACCACTTGGGACCCGGTACACAGCCCACACCCCCAGGGACACGATACACAGCCCACACCTCCAGGGACCCGATACACAGCCCACACCCCCAGAGTCTCGATACACAGCTCACACCCCCAGGGGCCCAATACACAGTCCACACCCCCAGAGTCCCGATACACAGTCCACACCCCCAGGGACCCGAGACACAGTCCACACCCCCAGAGTCCAGATACATTCCCCACACCCCCAGAGTCCCGATACACAGCCCACACCCCCAGGGACCCGATACACAGCCCACACTTCCAGAGTCCCGATACACAGCCCACACACCCAGGGACATGATACACAGCCCACACTACCCGGAACCCGATACACAGCCCACTCCACTAAGGACCCGATACATAGCCCACACCACTGGGGACCCGATACACAGCCCACACCACGAGGGACCCGGTACACAGCCCACACCCGCAGGGACACGATACACAGCCCACACCTCCAGGGACCCGATACACAGCCCACACCCCCAGAGTCTCGATACACAGCTCACACCCGCAGAGACCTGATACATTCCCCACACCCCCAGAGTCGCGATACACAGCCCACACCCGCAGGGACCCGATACACAGCCCACACCCCCAGAGACCCGATACACAGCCCACACCCCCAGGAAACCGATACACAGCCCACACCCCCAGGGACCCGATACACAGCCCACACCCCCAGGGACCCGATACACAGCTCACAGCCCCAGGGACACGATACACAGCCCACACCCCCAGAGTCTCGATACACAGCTCACACCCCCAGAGACCTGATACATTCCCCACACCCCCAGAGTCCCGATACACAGCCCACACCCCCAGAGTCTCGATACACAGCTCACACCCCCAGAGACCTGATACATTCCCCACACCCCCAGAGTCCCGATACACAGCCCACACACCCAGGGACCCGATACACAGCCCACACCCCCAGGGACCCGATACACAGCCCACAGCCCCAGGGACACGATACACAGCTCACACCTCCAGGGACACGATACACAGCCCACACTCCCCGGAACCCAATACACAGCCCACGCCACTAGGGACCCGATACATAGCCCACACCACTGGGGACCCGATACACAGCCCATACCTCCAGGGACCCGATACACAGCTCACAGCCCCAGGGACACGATACACAGCTCACACCCCCAGGGACCCGATGCATAGCCCACACCCACAGGGACACGATACACAGCCCACACCCCCAGAGTCCCGATACACAGCCCACACCCCCAGGGACACGATACACAGCCCACACCCCCAGGGACACGATACACAGCCCACACCCACAGGGACACGATACATGGCCAAACCCCCAGGGACCCGATACAGAGCCCACAGCCACAGAGTCCCGGTACACAGCTCACACCCCCATGGACCCAAATTACAGCCCACACCCCCAGGGACTCAAAACACAGCCCACACCCACAGAGTCCCAATACATTCCCCACACCCCCAGAGACCCGATACACAGCCCACACCCCCAGGGACCCGATATACAGCCCACACCCCCAGGGACCCGATACACAGTCCACACCCCCAGGGACACGATATACAGCACACACCTCCAGGGACCCGATACACAGCCCACACCCCCAGGTACACGATACACAGGCCACACTCCTCGGGACCCGATACACAGCCCACACCCCCAGGGACCCGATACACAGCTCACAGCCCCAGGGACACGATACACAGCTCACACCCCCAGGGACCCGATACATAGCCCACACCACAAGGGACACGATACACAGCCCACACCCCCAGGGACACGATACACAGCCCACACCACTAGGGACACGATACACAGCCCACACCACTAGGGACCCGGTGCACAGCCCACACACCCAGGGACACGATACACAGCCCACACCTCCAGGGACCCGATACACAGCCCACACCCCCAGAGACCCGATACACAGCCCACACCCCCAGGGACCCGATACACAGCCCACACCCCCAGGGACCCGATACTAAGTCCACACCCCCAGGGACACGATACACAGCCCACACTCCCAGGGACCCGATACACAGCCCACAATCCCAGGGACCCGATACACAGCCCACACCACTAGGGACCCGATACACAGCCCACACCCCCAGGGACACGATAAACAGCTCACACCCCCAGGGACACGATACACAGCCCACACACCCAGAGACCCGATTCACAGCCCAGACCCCCAGGGACCCGATACACAGCTCACACCCTCGGCGACACGATACACAGCTCACACCCCCAGAGTCCTGATACATTCCCCACACCCCCAGAGACCCGATTCACAGCCCAGACCCCCAGGGACCCGATACACAGTCCACACCCCCAGAGTCCCGATACACAGTCCACAGCCACAGGGACCCGATACACAGCCCACACCCCCAGATTCCAGATACATTCCCCACACCCCCAGAGTCCCGATACACAGCCCACACCACCAGGGACCCGATACACAGCCCACACCTCCAGAGTCCCGATCCACAGCCCACACCCCCAGGGACACGATACGCAGCTCACACCCCCAGTGACACGATACACAGGCCACACTCCCAGGGACCCGATACACAGCCCACACCCCCAGGGACCCGATACACAGCCCACAGCCCCAGGGACACGATACACAGCTCACACCCCCAGCGACACGATGCATAGCCCACACCACTTGGGACCCGATACACAGCCCACACCCCCAGGGACACGATATACAGCCCACACCACTAGGGATCCGATACACAGCCCACACCCCCAGGGACACGATACACAGCCCACACCCCCAGGGACACGATACACAGACCACACCACTAGGGACCCGATACACAGACCACACCACTAGGGACCCGGTACACAGCCCACACCCCCAGGGACACGATACACAGCCCACACCTCCAGGGACCCGATACACAGCCCACACCCCCAGAGTCTCGATACACAGCTCACACCCCCAGGGGCCCGATACACAGTCCACACCCCCAGAGTCCCGATACACAGTCCACACCCCCAGGGACCCGAGACACAGTCCACACCCCCAGAGTTCAGATACATTCCCCACACCCCCAGAGTCCCGATACACAGCCCACACCCCCAGGGACCCGATACACAGCCCACACCCCCAGGGACCCGATACACAGCCCACAGCCCCAGGGACACGATACACAGCTCACACCCCCAGGGACATGATACACAGCCCACACTCCCCGGAACCCGATACACAGCCCACGCCACTAAGGACCCGATACATAGCCCACACCACTAGGGATCCGATACACAGCCCACACCCCCAGGGACACGACACACAGCCCACACCCCTAGGGACACGATACACAGCCCACACCACTAGGGTCCCGATACACAGCCCACACCACGAGGGACCCGGTACACAGCCCACACCCGCAGGGACACGATACACAGCCCACACCTCCAGGGACCCGATACACAGCCCACACCCCCAGAGTCTCGATACACAGCTCACACCCCCAGAGACCTGATACATTCCCCACACCCCCAGAGTCCCGATACACAGCCCACACCCCCAGGGACCCGATACACAGCCCACACCCCCAGAGACCCGATACACAGCCCACACCCCCAGGGACCCGATACACAGTCCACACCCCCAGGGACCCGATACACAGCCCACACCCCCAGGGACACGATACACAGCCCACACCCCCAGAGTCTCGATACACAGCTCACACCCCCAGAGACCTGATACATTCCCCACACCCCCAGAGTCCCGATACACAGCCCATACCCCCAGAGTCTCGATACACAGCTCGCACCCCCAGAGACCTGATACATTCCCCACACCCCCAGAGTCCCGATACACAGCCCACACCTCCAGGGACCCGATACACAACCCACACCCCCAGAGACCCGATACACAGCCCACACCCCCAGGGACCCGATACACAGCCCACACCCCCAGCGACCTGATACACAGCCCACACTCCCCGGAACCCGATACACAGCCCACGCCACTAAGGACCCGATACATAGCCCACACCACTGGGGACCCGATACACAGCCCACACCTCCAGGGACACGATACACAGCCCACACCACTAGGGATCCGATACACAGCCCACACCCCCAGGGACACGATACTCAGCCCACACCCCTAGGGACACGATACACAGCCCACACCACTAGGGTCCCGATACACAGCCCACACCACGAGGGACCCGGTACACAGCCCACACCCGCAGGGACACGATACACAGCCCACACCTCCAGGGACCCGATACACAGCCCACACCCCCAGAGACCCGATACACAGCTCACACCCCCAGGGACCCGATACACAGCCCACACCCCCAGGGACCCGATACACAGCCCACACCCCCAGGGACCCGATACACAGCCCACAGCCCCAGGGACACGATACACAGCTCACACCCCCAGGGACACGATACACAGCCCACACTCCCCGGAACCCAATACACAGCCCACGCCACTAGGGACCCAATACACAGCCCACACCACTGGGGACCCGATACACAGCCCACACCTCCAGGGACACGATACACAGCCCACGCCACTAGGGATCAGATACACAGCCCACACCCCTAGGGACACGATACACAACCCACACCCCCAGGGACACGATACACAGCCCACACCCCCAGAGTCCCGATACACAGCCTACACCCACAGGGACACGATACACAGCCCACACCCCCAGGGACACGATACATCGCCAAACACCCAGGGACCCGATACAGAGCCCACAGCCACAGAGACCCGGTACACAGCTCACACCCCCATGGACCCAAATTACAGCCCACACCCCCAGGGACTCAAAACACAGCCCACACCCACAGAGTCCCAATACATTCCCCACACCCCCAGAGACCCGATACACAGCCCACACCCCCAGGGACCCGATATACAGCCCACACCCCCAGGGACCCGATACACAGTCCACACCCCCAGGGACACGATACACAGCACACACTTCCAGGGACCCGATACACAGCCGACAATCCCAGGGACCCGATACACAGCCCACACCACGAGGGACCCGATTCACAGCCCACACCCCCAGGGACACGATACACAGCTCACAGCCCCAGGGACACGATACACAGCTCACACCCCCAGGGACCCGATGCATAGCTTACACCACAAGGGACACGATACACAGCCCACACCCCCAGGGACACGATACACAGTCCACACACCCAGGGACACGATACACAGCCCACACCTCCAGGGACCCGATACACAGCCCACACCCAAGAGTCTCGATACACAGCTCACACCCCCAGAGTCCTGATACATTCCCCACACCCCCAGTGTCCCGCGACACAGCCCACACCCCAGGGACCCGATACACAGTCCACAACCCCAGAGTCCCGATACACAGCCCACACCCTCAGGGACCCGATACACAGCCCACACCCGCAGAGTCCAGATACATTCCCCACACCCCCAGTGTCCCGATACACAGCCCATACCCCCAGGGACCCGATACACAGCCCACATCCCCAGAGTCCCGATACACAGTCCACATCCCCAGGGACAGGAAAGACAGCCCACACCTCCAGGGACCCGATACACAGCCCACACCCCCAGAGTCCAGATACATTCCCCACACCCCCAGAGTCCCGATACACAGCCCACACCCCCAGGGACCCGATACACAGCCCACACCTCCAGAGTCCCGATACACAGCCCAAACCCCCAGGGACTTGATACACAGCCCACAGCCCCAGGGACCCGATACACAGCCCACACCTCCAGAGTCCCAATACACAGCCCACACCCCCAGGGACACGATACACAGCCCACACTCCCAGGGACCCGATACACAGCCCACACCACTAGGGACCCAATACATAGCCCACACCAATAGGGACCCGATACACAGCCCACACCTCCAGGGACACGATACACAGCCCACACCACTAGGGATCCGATACACAGCCCACACCCCCAGCGACACGATACACAGCCCACACCCCCAGAGTCTCGAGACACAGTCCACACCCCCAGGGACACGATACACAGTCCACACCCCCAGGGACATGATACACAGTCCACACCCACAGTGACACAATACACAGCCCACACCACTAGGGACCCGATACACAGCCCACACCACGAGGGACCCGATACAAAGCCCGCACCCCCAGGAACACGATACGCAGCCCACACCACTCGGGATCCGATACACATCCCACACCCCAAGGGACACGATACACAGCCCACACCCCCAGGGTCACGATATACAGCCCACACCCCCAGGGACACGATATACAGCCCACACCACTAGGGACCAGATACACAGCCCACACCACTAGGGACCCGGTACAAATCCCACACCCCCAGAGTCCTGATACATTCCCCACACCCCCAGAGTCCCGATACACAGCCCATACCCCCAGGGACACGATACACAGTCCACACGCCCAGTGACACAATACACAGCCCACACCACTAGGGACCCGATACATAGCCCACACCAATAGGGACCCGATACGCAGCCCACACCTCCAGGGACACGATACACAGCCCACACCACTAGGGATCCGATACACAGCCCACACCCCCAGGGACACGATACACAGCCCACACCCCCAGGGACACGATACACAGCCCACACCACTAGGGACCCGATACACAGCCCACACCACTAGGGACCCGGTACACACCACTAGGGACCCGGTACACAGCCCACACCCCCAGGGACACGATACACAGCCCACACCCCCAGGGACACGATACACAGCCCACACCCCCAGGGACCCGATACACAGCCCACACCCCCAGAGACTCGATACACAGCCCACACCCCAAGGGACCCAATACACTGCCCACACCCCCAGGGACCCGATACACAGCCCACACCCCAGGAGTCCCGATACACACTCCACAACCCCAGGGACATGATACACAGTCCACACCCCCAGGAACCCGATACACAGCTCATACCCCCAGAGACCCGATACATTCCCCACACCCCCAGGGACCAGATACACAGCCCACACCCCCAGAGACCTGATACACAGCCCACACCCCCAGGGACCCGATACACATCCCACACCCCCAGAGTCCCGATACACAGCCCACACGAGCAGGGACCCGATACACAGCCCACACCCGCAGAGTGCTGATACACAGCCCACACCCCCAGGGACACGATACACAGTCCACACCCCCAGGGACCCGATACACAGCCCACAACCCCAGGGACACGATACACAGCTCACACCCCCAGGGACACGATACACAGCCCACACACGCAGGGACCAGATACACAACCCACTCCCCCAGGAACACGATACACAGCTCACACCCCAGGGACACGATACACAGCCCATACTTCCAGGGACCCGGTACACAGCTCACACCACTAGGGACCCGATACATAGCCCACACCCCCAGAGTGCCGATACACAGTGCACGCCCATAGGGACACGATACACAATCCACACCCCCAGGGACACGATACACAGCCCACACTCCCAAGGACACGATACACAGCCCACACCATTCGGGACTCGATACACAGCCCACACCCCCAGGAACCCGATACACAGCCCACACCCCCAGGGACCGGATACACAGCCCACACTCGCAGGGACCCGATACACAACCCACAACACTAGGGACCCGATACACATCCCACACCCTCTGGGACACGATACACAGCCCACACCACTAGGGACCCGATACACAGACCACACCCCCAGGGACACGATACACAGCCCACACAACTAGGGACCCGATACACAGCCCACACCCCGAAGGACCCGATACACAGCCCACACCCCCAGAGTCCAGATACATTCCCCACACAACCCAGAGTCCCGGTACACAGTCCACACCCCCAGGGACCCGATAAACAGCCCACACCCCCAGAGTCCCGATACACAGCCCACACCCCCAGGGACCCGATACACAGCCCACACCCGCAGAGTGCCGATACACAGCCCACACCCCCAGGGACACGATACACAGTGCACACCCATAGGGACACGATACACAGTCCACACCCCCAGGGACACGTTACACAGCCCACACTCCCAAGGACACGATACACAGCCCACACCCCCAGGGACCCGATACACAGCCCACACCCCCAGAGTCCCGATACACAGCCCAAACCACTAGGGACCCGAGACACAGCCCACATCCCCAGGGACCCGATACACAGCCCACACCCCCAGGGACACGATACACAGCTCACACCCCCAGGGACACGATACACAGCCCACACTCCCATGGACTCGATACACAGCCACACCCCCAGGGACCCGATACACAGTGCACACCCATAGGGACACGATACACAATCCACACCGCCAGGGACACGATACACAGCCCACACTCCCAAGGACACGATACACAGCCCACACCCCCAGGGACCCGATACACAGCCCACACGCCCAGAGTCCCGATACACAGCCCATACCACTAGGGACCCGATACACAGCCCACATCCCCAGGGACACGATACACAGTCCACACCCCCAGGGACAAGATACACAGCCCACACTCCCAGGGACACGATACATAGCCCACACCCCCAGAGTCCCGAAACATAGCCCACACCCCCAGGGACATGATACACAGTCCACACCCCCAGGGACACGATACACAGTTCACATTCCCAGGGACACGATTCACAGCCCACACCACCAGGGACCTGATACACAGCCCACACCACGAGGGACCCGATACACAGCTCGCACCCCGAGGAACACGATACACAGCCCACACCACTAGGGACCCGATACATAGCCCACACCCCCAAAGTCCCGATACACAGCCCACACCCCCAGGGACCCGATACACAGCCCACACCCCCAGAGTCCCGATACACAGCCCACACCCCCAGGGACCCGATACACAGCCCACACCCCCAGAGTCCCGATACACAGTCCACACCCCCAGGGACACGATACACAGCCCACACCCCCAGGGACCCGATACACAGCCCACACCCCCAGAGACTCGATACACAGCCCACACCCCAAGGGACCCAATACACTGCCCACACCCCCAGGGACCCGATACACAGCCCACACCCCAGGAGTCCCGATACACACTCCACAACCCCAGGGACATGATACACAGTCCACACCCCCAGGGACACGATACACACCCCACACCCCCAGGGACCCGATATACAGCCCACACCCCCAGGGACCCGATACACAGTCCACACCCCCAGAGACCCGATACACAGACCACACCCCCAGGGGCCCGATACACAGCCCACACCCCCAGTGTCCCGATACACAGTCCACACCCCCAAAATCCCGATACACAGCCCACACCCCCAGGAACCCGATACACAGCTCATACCCCCAGAGACCCGATACATTCCCCACACCCCCAGGGACCAGATACACAGCCCACACCCCCAGAGACCTGATACACAGCCCACACCCCCAGGGACCCGATACACATCCCACACCCCCAGAGTCCCGATACACAGCCCACACGAGCAGGGACCCGATACACAGCCCACACCCGCAGAGTGCTGATACACAGCCCACACCCCCAGGGACACGATACACAGTCCACACCCCCAGGGACCCGATACACAGCCCACACCCCCAGGGACACGATACACAGCTCACACCCCCAGGGACACGATACACAGCCCACACACGCAGGGACCAGATACACAACCCACTCCCCCAGGAACACGATACACAGCTCACACCCCAGGGACACGATACACAGCCCATACTTCCAGGGACCCGATACACAGCTCATCCACTAGGGACCCGATACATAGCCCACACCACTAGGGACCTGATACACAGCCCACACGCACAGGGACACGATACACAGCCCACACCTCCAGGGACACGATACACAGTTCACATCCCCAGGGACACGATACACAGCCCACACTCCCAGGGACACGATACACAGCCCACACCTCCAGGGACACGATACACAGTTCACATCCCCAGGGACCCGATACACAGCCCGCACCCCGAGGAACACGATACACAGCCCACACCACTAGGGACCCGATACATAGCCCACACCCCCAAAGTCCCGATACACAGCCCACACCCCCAGGGACCCGATACACAGCCCACACCCCCAGAGTCCCGATACACAGCCCACACCCCCAGGGACCCGATACACAGCCCACACCCCCAGAGTCCCGATACACAGTCCACACCCCCAGGGACACGATACACAGCCCACACCCCCAGGGACCCGATACACAGCCCACACCCCCAGAGACTCGATACACAGCCCACACCCCAAGGGACCCAATACACTGCCCACACCCCCAGGGACCCGATACACAGCCCACACCCCAGGAGTCCCGATACACACTCCACAACCCCAGGGACATGATACACAGTCCACACCCCCAGGGACACGATACACAGCCCACACCCCCAGGGACCCGATATACAGCCCACACCCCCAGGGACCCGATACACAGTCCACACCCCCAGAGACCCGATACACAGACCACACCCCCAGGGGCCCGATACACAGCCCACACCCCCAGTGTCCCGATACACAGTCCACACCCCCAAAATCCCGATACACAGCCCACACCCCCAGGAACCCGATACACAGCTCATACCCCCAGAGACCCGATACATTCCCCACACCCCCAGGGACCAGATACACAGCCCACACCCCCAGAGACCTGATACACAGCCCACACCCCCAGGGACCCGATACACATCCCACACCCCAGAGTCCCGATACACAGCCCACACCCCCAGGGACACGATACACAGCTCACACCCCCAGGGACACGATACACAGCCCACACACGCAGGGACCAGATACACAACCCACTCCCCCAGGAACACGATACACAGCTCACACCCCAGGGACACGATACACAGCCCATACTTCCAGGGACCCGATACACAGCTCACACCACTAGGGACCCGATACATAGCCCACACCCCCAGAGTGCCGATACACAGTGCACGCCCATAGGGACACGATACACAATCCACACCCCCAGGGACACGATACACAGCCCACACTCCCAAGGACACGATACACAGCCCACACCATTCGGGACTCGATACACAGCCCACACCCCCAGGGACCCGATACACAGCCCACACCCCCAGGGACCGGATACACAGCCCACACTCGCAGGGACCCGATACACAACCCACACCACTAGGGACCCGATACACATCCCACACCCTCTGGGACACGATACACAGCCCACACCACTAGGGACCCGATACACAGACCACACCCCCAGGGACACGATACACAGCCCACACAACTAGGGACCCGATACACAGCCCACACCCCGAAGGACCCGATACACAGCCCACACCCCCAGAGTCCAGATACATTCCCCACACCCCCAGAGTCCCGGTACACAGTCCACACCCCCAGGGACCCGATAAACAGCCCACACCCCCAGAGTCCCGATACACAGCCCACACCCCCAGGGACCTGATACACAGCCCACACCCGCAGAGTGCCGATACACAGCCCACACCCCCAGGGACACGATACACAGTGCACACCCATAGGGACACGATACACAGTCCACACCCCCAGGGACACGTTACACAGCCCACACTCCCAAGGACACGATACACAGCCCACACCCCCAGGGACCCGATACACAGCCCACACCCCCAGAGTCCCGATACACAGCCCAAACCACTAGGGACCCGAGACACAGCCCAAATCCCCAGGGACCCGATACACAGCCCACACCCCCAGGGACACGATACACAGCTCACACCCCCAGGGACACGATACACAGCCCACACTCCCATGGACTCGATACACAGCCACACCCCCAGGGACCCGATACACAGTGCACACCCATAGGGACACGATACACAATCCACACCGCCAGGGACACGATACACAGCCCACACTCCCAAGGACACGATACACAGCCCACACCCCCAGGGACCCGATACACAGCCCACACGCCCAGAGTCCCGATACACAGCCCACACCACGAGGGACCCGGTACACAGCCCACACCCGCAGGGACACGATACACAGCCCACACCTCCAGGGACCCGATACACAGCCCACACCCCCAGAGTCTCGATACACAGCTCACACCCCCAGAGACCTGATACATTCCCCACACCCCCAGAGTCGCGATACACAGCCCACACCCGCAGGGACCCGATACACAGCCCACACCCCCAGAGACCCGATACACAGCCCACACCCCCAGGAAACCGATACACAGCCCACACCCCCAGGGACCCGATACACAGCCCACACCCCCAGGGACCCGATACACAGCTCACAGCCCCAGGGACACGATACACAGCCCACACCCCCAGAGTCTCGATACACAGCTCACACCCCCAGAGACCTGATACATTCCCCACACCCCCAGAGTCCCGATACACAGCCCACACCCCCAGAGTCTCGATACACAGCTCACACCCCCAGAGACCTGATACATTCCCCACACCCCCAGAGTCCCGATACACAGCCCACACACCCAGGGACCCGATACACAGCCCACACCCCCAGGGACCCGATACACAGCCCACAGCCCCAGGGACACGATACACAGCTCACACCTCCAGGGACACGATACACAGCCCACACTCCCCGGAACCCAATACACAGCCCACGCCACTAGGGACCCGATACATAGCCCACACCACTGGGGACCCGATACACAGCCCACACCTCCAGGGACCCGATACACAGCTCACAGCCCCAGGGACACGATACACAGCTCACACCCCCAGGGACCCGATGCATAGCCCACACCCACAGGGACACGATACACAGCCCACACCCCCAGAGTCCCGATACACAGCCCACACCCCCAGGGACACGATACACAGCCCACACCCCCAGGGACACGATACACAGCCCACACCCACAGGGACACGATACATGGCCAAACCCCCAGGGACCCGATACAGAGCCCACAGCCACAGAGTCCCGGTACACAGCTCACACCCCCATGGACCCAAATTACAGCCCACACCCCCAGGGACTCAAAACACAGCCCACACCCACAGAGTCCCAATACATTCCCCACACCCCCAGAGACCCGATACACAGCCCACACCCCCAGGGACCCGATATACAGCCCACACCCCCAGGGACCCGATACACAGTCCACACCCCCAGGGACACGATATACAGCACACACCTCCAGGGACCCGATACACAGCCCACACCCCCAGGTACACGATACACAGGCCACACTCCTCGGGACCCGATACACAGCCCACACCCCCAGGGACCCGATACACAGCTCACAGCCCCAGGGACACGATACACAGCTCACACCCCCAGGGACCCGATACATAGCCCACACCACAAGGGACACGATACACAGCCCACACCCCCAGGGACACGATACACAGCCCACACCACTAGGGACACGATACACAGCCCACACCACTAGGGACCCGGTGCACAGCCCACACACCCAGGGACACGATACACAGCCCACACCTCCAGGGACCCGATACACAGCCCACACCCCCAGAGACCCGATACACAGCCCACACCCCCAGGGACCCGATACACAGCCCACACCCCCAGGGACCCGATACTAAGTCCACACCCCCAGGGACACGATACACAGCCCACACTCCCAGGGACCCGATACACAGCCCACAATCCCAGGGACCCGATACACAGCCCACACCACTAGGGACCCGATACACAGCCCACACCCCCAGGGACACGATAAACAGCTCACACCCCCAGGGACACGATACACAGCCCACACACCCAGAGACCCGATTCACAGCCCTGACCCCCAGGGACCCGATACACAGCTCACACCCTCGGCGACACGATACACAGCTCACACCCCCAGAGTCCTGATACATTCCCCACACCCCCAGAGACCCGATTCACAGCCCAGACCCCCAGGGACCCGATACACAGTCCACACCCCCAGAGTCCCGATACACAGTCCACAGCCACAGGGACCCGATACACAGCCCACACCCCCAGATTCCAGATACATTCCCCACACCCCCAGAGTCCCGATACACAGCCCACACCACCAGGGACCCGATACACAGCCCACACCTCCAGAGTCCCGATCCACAGCCCACACCCCCAGGGACACGATACGCAGCTCACACCCCCAGTGACACGATACACAGGCCACACTCCCAGGGACCCGATACACAGCCCACACCCCCAGGGACCCGATACACAGCCCACAGCCCCAGGGACACGATACACAGCTCACACCCCCAGCGACACGATGCATAGCCCACACCACTTGGGACCCGATACACAGCCCACACCCCCAGGGACACGATATACAGCCCACACCACTAGGGATCCGATACACAGCCCACACCCCCAGGGACACGATACACAGCCCACACCCCCAGGGACACGATACACAGACCACACCACTAGGGACCCGATACACAGACCACACCACTAGGGACCCGGTACACAGCCCACACCCCCAGGGACACGATACACAGCCCACACCTCCAGGGACCCGATACACAGCCCACACCCCCAGAGTCTCGATACACAGCTCACACCCCCAGGGGCCCGATACACAGTCCACACCCCCAGAGTCCCGATACACAGTCCACACCCCCAGGGACCCGAGACACAGTCCACACCCCCAGAGTTCAGATACATTCCCCACACCCCCAGAGTCCCGATACACAGCCCACACCCCCAGGGACCCGATACACAGCCCACACCCCCAGGGACCCGATACACAGCCCACAGCCCCAGGGACACGATACACAGCTCACACCCCCAGGGACATGATACACAGCCCACACTCCCCGGAACCCGATACACAGCCCACGCCACTAAGGACCCGATACATAGCCCACACCACTAGGGATCCGATACACAGCCCACACCCCCAGGGACACGACACACAGCCCACACCCCTAGGGACACGATACACAGCCCACACCACTAGGGTCCCGATACACAGCCCACACCACGATGGACCCGGTACACAGCCCACACCCGCAGGGACACGATACACAGCCCACACCTCCAGGGACCCGATACACAGCCCACACCCCCAGAGTCTCGATACACAGCTCACACCCCCAGAGACCTGATACATTCCCCACACCCCCAGAGTCCCGATACACAGCCCACACCCCCAGGGACCCGATACACAGCCCACACCCCCAGAGACCCGATACACAGCCCACACCCCCAGGGACCCGATACACAGCCCACACCCCCAGGGACCCGATACACAGCCCACACCCCCAGGGACACGATACACAGCCCACACCCCCAGAGTCTCGATACACAGCTCACACCCCCAGAGACCTGATACATTCCCCACACCCCCAGAGTCCCGATACACAGCCCATACCCCCAGAGTCTCGATACACAGCTCGCACCCCCAGAGACCTGATACATTCCCCACACCCCCAGAGTCCCGATACACAGCCCACACCTCCAGGGACCCGATACACAACCCACACCCCCAGAGACCCGATACACAGCCCACACCCCCAGGGACCCGATACACAGCCCACACCCCCAGCGACCTGATACACAGCCCACACTCCCAGGGACCCGATACACAGCCCACACCCCCAGGGACACGTTACACAGCCCACAGCCCCAGGGACACGATACACAGCTCACATCCCCAGGGACATGATACACAGCCCACACTCCCCGGAACCCGATACACAGCCCACGCCACTAAGGACCCGATACATAGCCCACACCACTGGGGACCCGATACACAGCCCACACCTCCAGGGACACGATACACAGCCCACACCACTAGGGATCCGATACACAGCCCACACCCCCAGGGACACGATACTCAGCCCACACCCCTAGGGACACGATACACAGCCCACACCACTAGGGTCCCGATACACAGCCCACACCACGAGGGACCCGGTACACAGCCCACACCCGCAGGGACACGATACACAGCCCACACCTCCAGGGACCCGATACACAGCCCACACCCCCAGAGACCCGATACACAGCTCACACCCCCAGGGACCCGATACACAGCCCACACCCCCAGGGACCCGATACACAGCCCACACCCCCAGGGACCCGATACACAGCCCACAGCCCCAGGGACACGATACACAGCTCACACCCCCAGGGACACGATACACAGCCCACACTCCCCGGAACCCAATACACAGCCCACGCCACTAGGGACCCAATACACAGCCCACACCACTGGGGACCCGATACACAGCCCACACCTCCAGGGACACGATACACAGCCCACGCCACTAGGGATCAGATACACAGCCCACACCCCTAGGGACACGATACACAACCCACACCCCCAGGGACACGATACACAGCCCACACCCCCAGAGTCCCGATACACAGCCTACACCCACAGGGACACGATACACAGCCCACACCCCCAGGGACACGATACATCGCCAAACACCCAGGGACCCGATACAGAGCCCACAGCCACAGAGACCCGGTACACAGCTCACACCCCCATGGACCCAAATTACAGCCCACACCCCCAGGGACTCAAAACACAGCCCACACCCACAGAGTCCCAATACATTCCCCACACCCCCAGAGACCCGATACACAGCCCACACCCCCAGGGACCCGATATACAGCCCACACCCCCAGGGACCCGATACACAGTCCACACCCCCAGGGACACGATACACAGCACACACTTCCAGGGACCCGATACACAGCCGACAATCCCAGGGACCCGATACACAGCCCACACCACGAGGGACCCGATTCACAGCCCACACCCCCAGGGACACGATACACAGCTCACAGCCCCAGGGACACGATACACAGCTCACACCCCCAGGGACCCGATGCATAGCTTACACCACAAGGGACACGATACACAGCCCACACCCCCAGGGACACGATACACAGTCCACACACCCAGGGACACGATACACAGCCCACACCTCCAGGGACCCGATACACAGCCCACACCCAAGAGTCTCGATACACAGCTCACACCCCCAGAGTCCTGATACATTCCCCACACCCCCAGTGTCCCGCGACACAGCCCACACCCCAGGGACCCGATACACAGTCCACAACCCCAGAGTCCCGATACACAGCCCACACCCTCAGGGACCCGATACACAGCCCACACCCGCAGAGTCCAGATACATTCCCCACACCCCCAGTGTCCCGATACACAGCCCATACCCCCAGGGACCCGATACACAGCCCACATCCCCAGAGTCCCGATACACAGTCCACATCCCCAGGGACAGGAAAGACAGCCCACACCTCCAGGGACCCGATACACAGCCCACACCCCCAGAGTCCAGATACATTCCCCACACCCCCAGAGTCCCGATACACAGCCCACACCCCCAGGGACCCGATACACAGCCCACACCTCCAGAGTCCCGATACACAGCCCAAACCCCCAGGGACTTGATACACAGCCCACAGCCCCAGGGACCCGATACACAGCCCACACCTCCAGAGTCCCAATACACAGCCCACACCCCCAGGGACACGATACTCAGCCCACACTCCCAGGGACCCGATACACAGCCCACACCACTAGGGACCCAATACATAGCCCACACCAATAGGGACCCGATACACAGCCCACACCTCCAGGGACACGATACACAGCCCACACCACTAGGGATCCGATACACAGCCCACACCCCCAGCGACACGATACACAGCCCACACCCCCAGAGTCTCGAGACACAGTCCACACCCCCAGGGACACGATACACAGTCCACACCCCCAGGGACATGATACACAGTCCACACCCACAGTGACACAATACACAGCCCACTCCACTAGGGACCCGATACACAGCCCACACCACGAGGGACCCGATACAAAGCCCGCACCCCCAGGAACACGATACGCAGCCCACACCACTCGGGATCCGATACACATCCCACACCCCAAGGGACACGATACACAGCCCACACCCCCAGGGTCACGATATACAGCCCACACCCCCAGGGACACGATATACAGCCCACACCACTAGGGACCAGATACACAGCCCACACCACTAGGGACCCGGTACAAATCCCACACCCCCAGAGTCCTGATACATTCCCCACACCCCCAGAGTCCCGATACACAGCCCATACCCCCAGGGACACGATACACAGTCCACACGCCCAGTGACACAATACACAGCCCACACCACTAGGGACCCGATACATAGCCCACACCAATAGGGACCCGATACGCAGCCCACACCTCCAGGGACACGATACACAGCCCACACCACTAGGGATCCGATACACAGCCCACACCCCCAGGGACACGATACACAGCCCACACCCCCAGGGACACGATACACAGCCCACACCACTAGGGACCCGATACACAGCCCACACCACTAGGGACCCGGTACACACCACTAGGGACCCGGTACACAGCCCACACCCCCAGGGACACGATACACAGCCCACACCTCCAGGGACCCGATACACAGCCCACACCCACATCGTCTCGATACACAGCTCACACCCCCAGAGTCCTGATCCATTCCCCACACCCCCAGAGTCCCGATACACAGCCCATAACCCCGGGGACACGATACACAGTCCACACCTCCAGGGACACGATACACAGTCCACACCCCCAGGGACACGATACACAGCCGACACCCCCAGAGTCTCGATACACAGTCCACACCCCCAGGGACACGATACACAGTCCACACCCCCAGGGACACGATACACAGTCCACACCCCCAGTGACACAATACACAGCCCACACCACTAGGGACCCGATACACAGCCCACACCACGAGGGTCCCGATACACAGCCCGCACCCCCAGGAACACGATACACAGCCCACACCACTCGGGATCCGATACACATCCCACACCCCAAGGGACACGATATACAGCCCACACCCCCAGGGACACGATATACAGCCCACACCACTAGGGACCAGATACACAGCCCACACCACTAGGGACCCGGTACAAAGCCCACACCCCCAGGCACACAATACACAGCCCACACCTCCAGGGACCTGATACACAGCCCACACCCCCAGGGACAGGATACACAGTCCACACCCCCAGGGACACGATATACAGCCCACGCTCACAGGGACCCGATACACAGCCCACACCACTAGGGACCCGATACCAAGCCCACACCGCAAGGGACACGATACACAGCCCATACCACTAGGGACCCGATACACAGCCCACACCACTAGGGACCCGATACACAGCCCACACCCCCAGGGACACGATACATCGCCAAACACCCAGGGACCCGATACAGAGCCCACAGCCACAGAGACCCGGTACACAGCTCACACCCCCATGGACCCAAATTACAGCCCACACCCCCAGGGACTCAAAACACAGCCCACACCCACAGAGTCCCAATACATTCCCCACACCCCCAGAGACCCGATACACAGCCCACACCCCCAGGGACCCGATATACAGCCCACACCCCCAGGGACCCGATACACAGTCCACACCCCCAGGGACACGATACACAGCACACACTTCCAGGGACCCGATACACAGCCGACAATCCCAGGGACCCGATACACAGCCCACACCACGAGGGACCCGATTCACAGCCCACACCCCCAGGGACACGATACACAGCTCACAGCCCCAGGGACACGATACACAGCTCACACCCCCAGGGACCCGATGCATAGCTTACACCACAAGGGACACGATACACAGCCCACACCCCCAGGGACACGATACACAGTCCACACACCCAGGGACACGATACACAGCCCACACCTCCAGGGACCCGATACACAGCCCACACCCAAGAGTCTCGATACACAGCTCACACCCCCAGAGTCCTGATACATTCCCCACACCCCCAGTGTCCCGCGACACAGCCCACACCCCAGGGACCCGATACACAGTCCACAACCCCAGAGTCCCGATACACAGCCCACACCCTCAGGGACCCGATACACAGCCCACACCCGCAGAGTCCAGATACATTCCCCACACCCCCAGTGTCCCGATACACAGCCCATACCCCCAGGGACCCGATACACAGCCCACATCCCCAGAGTCCCGATACACAGTCCACATCCCCAGGGACAGGAAAGACAGCCCACACCTCCAGGGACCCGATACACAGCCCACACCCCCAGAGTCCAGATACATTCCCCACACCCCCAGAGTCCCGATACACAGCCCACACCCCCAGGGACCCGATACACAGCCCACACCTCCAGAGTCCCGATACACAGCCCAAACCCCCAGGGACTTGATACACAGCCCACAGCCCCAGGGACCCGATACACAGCCCACACCTCCAGAGTCCCAATACACAGCCCACACCCCCAGGGACACGATACACAGCCCACACTCCCAGGGACCCGATACACAGCCCACACCACTAGGGACCCAATACATAGCCCACACCAATAGGGACCCGATACACAGCCCACACCTCCAGGGACACGATACACAGCCCACACCACTAGGGATCCGATACACAGCCCACACCCCCAGCGACACGATACACAGCCCACACCCCCAGAGTCTCGAGACACAGTCCACACCCCCAGGGACACGATACACAGTCCACACCCCCAGGGACATGATACACAGTCCACACCCACAGTGACACAATACACAGCCCACACCACTAGGGACCCGATACACAGCCCACACCACGAGGGACCCGATACAAAGCCCGCACCCCCAGGAACACGATACGCAGCCCACACCACTCGGGATCCGATACACATCCCACACCCCAAGGGACACGATACACAGCCCACACCCCCAGGGTCACGATATACAGCCCACACCCCCAGGGACACGATATACAGCCCACACCACTAGGGACCAGATACACAGCCCACACCACTAGGGACCCGGTACAAATCCCACACCCCCAGAGTCCTGATACATTCCCCACACCCCCAGAGTCCCGATACACAGCCCATACCCCCAGGGACACGATACACAGTCCACACGCCCAGTGACACAATACACAGCCCACACCACTAGGGACCCGATACATAGCCCACACCAATAGGGACCCGATACGCAGCCCACACCTCCAGGGACACGATACACAGCCCACACCACTAGGGATCCGATACACAGCCCACACCCCCAGGGACACGATACACAGCCCACACCCCCAGGGACACGATACACAGCCCACACCACTAGGGACCCGATACACAGCCCACACCACTAGGGACCCGGTACACACCACTAGGGACCCGGTACACAGCCCACACCCCCAGGGACACGATACACAGCCCACACCCCCAGGGACACGATACACAGCCCACACCCCCAGGGACCCGATACACAGCCCACACCCCCAGAGACTCGATACACAGCCCACACCCCAAGGGACCCAATACACTGCCCACACCCCCAGGGACCCGATACACAGCCCACACCCCAGGAGTCCCGATACACACTCCACAACCCCAGGGACATGATACACAGTCCACACCCCCTGGGACACGATACACACCCCACACCCTCAGGGACCCGATATACAGCCCACACCCCCAGGGACCCGATACACAGTCCACACCCCCAGAGACCCGATACACAGACCACACCCCCAGGGGCCCGATACACAGCCCACACCCCCAGTGTCCCGATACACAGTCCACACCCCCAAAATCCCGTTACACAGCCCACACCCCCAGGAACCCGATACACAGCTCATACCCCCAGAGACCCGATACATTCCCCACACCCCCAGGGACCAGATACACAGCCCACACCCCCAGAGACCTGATACACAGCCCACACCCCCAGGGACCCGATACACATCCCACACCCCCAGAGTCCCGATACACAGCCCACACGAGCAGGGACCCGATACACAGCCCACACCCGCAGAGTGCTGATACACAGCCCACACCCCCAGGGACACGATACACAGTCCACACCCCCAGGGACCCGATACACAGCCCACAACCCCAGGGACACGATACACAGCTCACACCCCCAGGGACACGATACACAGCCCACACACGCAGGGACCAGATACACAACCCACTCCCCCAGGAACACGATACACAGCTCACACCCCAGGGACACGATACACAGCCCATACTTCCAGGGACCCGATACACAGCTCACACCACTAGGGACCCGATACATAGCCCACACCCCCAGAGTGCCGATACACAGTGCACGCCCATAGGGACACGATACACAATCCACACCCCCAGGGACACGATACACAGCCCACACTCCCAAGGACACGATACACAGCCCACACCATTCGGGACTCGATACACAGCCCACACCCCCAGGGACCCGATACACAGCCCACACCCCCAGGGACCGGATACACAGCCCACACTCGCAGGGACCCGATACACAACCCACACCACTAGGGACCCGATACACATCCCACACCCTCTGGGACACGATACACAGCCCACACCACTAGGGACCCGATACACAGACCACACCCCCAGGGACACGATACACAGCCCACACAACTAGGGACCCGATACACAGCCCACACCCCGAAGGACCCGATACACAGCCCACACCCCCAGAGTCCAGATACATTCCCCACACCCCCAGAGTCCCGGTACACAGTCCACACCCCCAGGGACCCGATAAACAGCCCACACCCCCAGAGTCCCGATACACAGCCCACACCCCCAGGGACCCGATACACAGCCCACACCCGCAGAGTGCCGATACACAGCCCACACCCCCAGGGACACGATACACAGTGCACACCCATAGGGACACGATACACAGTCCACACCCCCAGGGACACGTTACACAGCCCACACTCCCAAGGACACGATACACAGCCCACACCCCCAGGGACCCGATACACAGCCCACACCCCCAGAGTCCCGATACACAGCCCAAACCACTAGGGACCCGAGACACAGCCCACATCCCCAGGGACCCGATACACAGCCCACACCCCCAGGGACACGATACACAGCTCACACCCCCAGGGACACGATACACAGCCCACACTCCCATGGACTCGATACACAGCCACACCCCCAGGGACCCGATACACAGTGCACACCCATAGGGACACGATACACAATCCACACCGCCAGGGACACGATACACAGCCCACACTCCCAAGGACACGATACACAGCCCACACCCCCAGGGACCCGATACACAGCCCACACGCCCAGAGTCCCGATACACAGCCCACACCACTAGGGACCCGATACACAGCCCACATCCCCAGGGACACGATACACAGTCCACACCCCCAGGGACAAGATACACAGCCCACACTCCCAGGGACACGATACATAGCCCACACCCCCAGAGTCCCGAAACATAGCCCACACCCCCAGGG
Source organism: Pristiophorus japonicus (assembly GCF_044704955.1). Classification (NCBI taxonomy): domain Eukaryota; kingdom Metazoa; phylum Chordata; class Chondrichthyes; family Pristiophoridae; genus Pristiophorus; species Pristiophorus japonicus. The sequence goes on from NC_091984.1 coordinate 122,966,502, forward strand.
ACATGATACACAGTCCACACCCCCAGGGACACGATACACAGTTCACATTCCCAGGGACACGATTCACAGCCCACACCACCAGGGACCTGATACACAGCCCACACCACGAGGGACCCGATACACAGCTCGCACCCCGAGGAACACGATACACAGCCCACACCACTAGGGACCCGATACATAGCCCACACCCCCAAAGTCCCGATACACAGCCCACACCCCCAGGGACCCGATACACAGCCCACACCCCCAGAGTCCCGATACACAGCCCACACCCCCAGGGACCCGATACACAGCCCACACCCCCAGAGTCCCGATACACAGTCCACACCCCCAGGGACACGATACACAGCCCACACCCCCAGGGACCCGATACACAGCCCACACCCCCAGAGACTCGATACACAGCCCACACCCCAAGGGACCCAATACACTGCCCACACCCCCAGGGACCCGATACACAGCCCACACCCCAGGAGTCCCGATACACACTCCACAACCCCAGGGACATGATACACAGTCCACACCCCCAGGGACACGATACACACCCCACACCCCCAGGGACCCGATATACAGCCCACACCCCCAGGGACCCGATACACAGTCCACACCCCCAGAGACCCGATACACAGACCACACCCCCAGGGGCCCGATACACAGCCCACACCCCCAGTGTCCCGATACACAGTCCACACCCCCAAAATCCCGATACACAGCCCACACCCCCAGGAACCCGATACACAGCTCATACCCCCAGAGACCCGATACATTCCCCACACCCCCAGGGACCAGATACACAGCCCACACCCCCAGAGACCTGATACACAGCCCACACCCCCAGGGACCCGATACACATCCCACACCCCCAGAGTCCCGATACACAGCCCACACGAGCAGGGACCCGATACACAGCCCACACCCGCAGAGTGCTGATACACAGCCCACACCCCCAGGGACACGATACACAGTCCACACCCCCAGGGACCCGATACACAGCCCACACCCCCAGGGACACGATACACAGCTCACACCCCCAGGGACACGATACACAGCCCACACACGCAGGGACCAGATACACAACCCACTCCCCCAGGAACACGATACACAGCTCACACCCCAGGGACACGATACACAGCCCATACTTCCAGGGACCCGATACACAGCTCATCCACTAGGGACCCGATACATAGCCCACACCACTAGGGACCTGATACACAGCCCACACGCACAGGGACACGATACACAGCCCACACCTCCAGGGACACGATACACAGTTCACATCCCCAGGGACACGATACACAGCCCACACTCCCAGGGACACGATACACAGCCCACACCTCCAGGGACACGATACACAGTTCACATCCCCAGGGACCCGATACACAGCCCGCACCCCGAGGAACACGATACACAGCCCACACCACTAGGGACCCGATACATAGCCCACACCCCCAAAGTCCCGATACACAGCCCACACCCCCAGGGACCCGATACACAGCCCACACCCCCAGAGTCCCGATACACAGCCCACACCCCCAGGGACCCGATACACAGCCCACACCCCCAGAGTCCCGATACACAGTCCACACCCCCAGGGACACGATACACAGCCCACACCCCCAGGGACCCGATACACAGCCCACACCCCCAGAGACTCGATACACAGCCCACACCCCAAGGGACCCAATACACTGCCCACACCCCCAGGGACCCGATACACAGCCCACACCCCAGGAGTCCCGATACACACTCCACAACCCCAGGGACATGATACACAGTCCACACCCCCAGGGACACGATACACAGCCCACACCCCCAGGGACCCGATATACAGCCCACACCCCCAGGGACCCGATACACAGTCCACACCCCCAGAGACCCGATACACAGACCACACCCCCAGGGGCCCGATACACAGCCCACACCCCCAGTGTCCCGATACACAGTCCACACCCCCAAAATCCCGATACACAGCCCACACCCCCAGGAACCCGATACACAGCTCATACCCCCAGAGACCCGATACATTCCCCACACCCCCAGGGACCAGATACACAGCCCACACCCCCAGAGACCTGATACACAGCCCACACCCCCAGGGACCCGATACACATCCCACACCCCAGAGTCCCGATACACAGCCCACACCCCCAGGGACACGATACACAGCTCACACCCCCAGGGACACGATACACAGCCCACACACGCAGGGACCAGATACACAACCCACTCCCCCAGGAACACGATACACAGCTCACACCCCAGGGACACGATACACAGCCCATACTTCCAGGGACCCGATACACAGCTCACACCACTAGGGACCCGATACATAGCCCACACCCCCAGAGTGCCGATACACAGTGCACGCCCATAGGGACACGATACACAATCCACACCCCCAGGGACACGATACACAGCCCACACTCCCAAGGACACGATACACAGCCCACACCATTCGGGACTCGATACACAGCCCACACCCCCAGGGACCCGATACACAGCCCACACCCCCAGGGACCGGATACACAGCCCACACTCGCAGGGACCCGATACACAACCCACACCACTAGGGACCCGATACACATCCCACACCCTCTGGGACACGATACACAGCCCACACCACTAGGGACCCGATACACAGACCACACCCCCAGGGACACGATACACAGCCCACACAACTAGGGACCCGATACACAGCCCACACCCCGAAGGACCCGATACACAGCCCACACCCCCAGAGTCCAGATACATTCCCCACACCCCCAGAGTCCCGGTACACAGTCCACACCCCCAGGGACCCGATAAACAGCCCACACCCCCAGAGTCCCGATACACAGCCCACACCCCCAGGGACCCGATACACAGCCCACACCCGCAGAGTGCCGATACACAGCCCACACCCCCAGGGACACGATACACAGTGCACACCCATAGGGACACGATACACAGTCCACACCCCCAGGGACACGTTACACAGCCCACACTCCCAAGGACACGATACACAGCCCACACCCCCAGGGACCCGATACACAGCCCACACCCCCAGAGTCCCGATACACAGCCCAAACCACTAGGGACCCGAGACACAGCCCAAATCCCCAGGGACCCGATACACAGCCCACACCCCCAGGGACACGATACACAGCTCACACCCCCAGGGACACGATACACAGCCCACACTCCCATGGACTCGATACACAGCCACACCCCCAGGGACCCGATACACAGTGCACACCCATAGGGACACGATACACAATCCACACCGCCAGGGACACGATACACAGCCCACACTCCCAAGGACACGATACACAGCCCACACCCCCAGGGACCCGATACACAGCCCACACGCCCAGAGTCCCGATACACAGCCCACACCACTAGGGACCCGATACACAGCCCACATCCCCAGGGACACGATACACAGTCCACACCCCCAGGGACAAGATACACAGCCCACACTCCCAGGGACACGATACATAGCCCACACCCCCAGAGTCCCGAAACATAGCCCACACCCCCAGGGACATGATACACAGTCCACACCCCCAGGGACACGATACACAGTTCACATTCCCAGGGACACGATTCACAGCCCACACCACCAGGGACCTGATACACAGCCCACACCACGAGGGACCCGATACACAGCTCGCACCCCGAGGAACACGATACACAGCCCACACCACTAGGGACCCGATACATAGCCCACACCCCCAAAGTCCCGATACACAGCCCACACCCCCAGGGACCCGATACACAGCCCACACCCCCAGAGTCCCGATACACAGCCCACACCCCCAGGGACCCGATACACAGCCCACACCCCCAGAGTCCCGATACACAGTCCACACCCCCAGGGACACGATACACAGCCCACACCCCCAGGGACCCGATACACAGCCCACACCCCCAGAGACTCGATACACAGCCCACACCCCAAGGGACCCAATACACTGCCCACACCCCCAGGGACCCGATACACAGCCCACACCCCAGGAGTCCCGATACACACTCCACAACCCCAGGGACATGATACACAGTCCACACCCCCAGGGACACGATACACACCCCACACCCCCAGGGACCCGATACACAGTCCACACCCCCAGAGACCCGATACACAGACCACACCCCCAGGGGCCCGATACACAGCCCACACCCCCAGTGTCCCGATACACAGTCCACACCCCCAAAATCCCGATACACAGCCCACACCCCCAGGAACCCGATACACAGCTCATACCCCCAGAGACCCGATACATTCCCCACACCCCCAGGGACCAGATACACAGCCCACACCCCCAGAGACCTGATACACAGCCCACACCCCCAGGGACCCGATACACATCCCACACCCCCAGAGTCCCGATACACAGCCCACACGAGCAGGGACCCGATACACAGCCCACACCCGCAGAGTGCTGATACACAGCCCACACCCCCAGGGACACGATACACAGTCCACACCCCCAGGGACCCGATACACAGCCCACACCCCCAGGGACACGATACACAGCTCACACCCCCAGGGACACGATACACAGCCCACACACGCAGGGACCAGATACACAACCCACTCCCCCAGGAACACGATACACAGCTCACACCCCAGGGACACGATACACAGCCCATACTTCCAGGGACCCGATACACAGCTCACACCACTAGGGACCCGATACATAGCCCACACCACTAGGGACCTGATACACAGCCCACACGCACAGGGACACGATACACAGCCCACACCTCCAGGGACACGATACACAGTTCACATCCCCAGGGACACGATACACAGCCCACACTCCCAGGGACACGATACACAGCCCACACCCCCAGGGACATGATACACAGTCGACACCCCCAGGGACACGATACACAGTTCACACCCCCAGGGACAAGATTCACAGCCCACACCACAAGGGACCTGATACACAGCCCACACCACGAGGGACCCGGTACACAGCCCGCACCCCCAGGAACACGATACATAGCCCACACCACTAGGGACCCGATACACAGCCCACAACCCCAGGGACCCGATACACAGCCCACACCCCCAGGGACCCGATACACAGCCCACACCACTAGGGACCCAATACACAGCCCACACCACTAGGGACCCGATACACAGCCCACACCCTTAGGGACACGATACACAGCCCACAACACTAGGGACCCGATACACAGCCCACACCACCAGGGACACGATACACAGCCCACACCACTAGGGACCCGATACACAGCCCACACCCCCAGGGACACGATACACAGCTCACACCCGCAGGGACACGATACACAGCCCACACTCCCAGGGACTCGATACACAGCCCACACCCCCAGGGACCCGATACACAGCCCACACCCCCAGGGACCCGATACACAGCCCACACCCCCAGGGACACGATACACAACTCACACCCCCAGGGACCCGATACACAGCCCACACCCCCAGAGTCTCGATACACAGCCCACACCTCCAGAGTCCTGATACATTTCCCACACCCGCAGAGTCCCGATACACAGCCCACACCTCCAGGGACACGATACACAGCCCACACCTCCAGGGACACGAATTGCAGTCCACACCCCCAGGGACCCGATACATAGCCCACACCCCCAGAGTCCCGATACACAGCCCACACCCCCAGGGACATGATACACAGTCCACACCCCCAGGGACACGATACACAGTTCACACTCCCAGGGACACGATTCACAGCCCACACCACCAGACACCTGATATACAGCCCACACCACGAGGGACCCGATACACAGCCCACACCCTCAGAGTCCCGATACACAGCCCACACCCCCAGGGACCCGATACACAGCCCACACCCCCAGAGTCCCGATACACAGCCCACACCCCCCAGGGACACGATACACAGTCCACACCCATAGGGACATGATACATAGTCCACACCCCCAGGGACACGATACACAGCCCACACCCCCAGTGACCCGATACACAGCCCACACCCCCAGGAACACGATACACAGCTCACACCCCAGGGACACGATACACAGTCCACACCCCAGGGACACGATACAGATCCCACACCCCCAGAGTCCCGATACACAGCCCACACGAGCAGGGACCCGATACACAGCCCACACCCGCAGAGTGCTGATACACAGCCCACACCCCCAGGCACACGATACACAGTCCACACCCCCAGGGACCCGATACACAGCCCACACCCCCAGGGACACGATACACAGCTCACACCCCAGGGACACGATACACAGCCCATACTTCCAGGGACCCGATACACAGCCCACACCACTAGGGACCCGATACATAGCCCACACCACTAGGGACCTGATACACAGCCCACACGCACAGGGACACGATACACAGCCCACACCACTAGGGATCCGATACACAGCCCACACCCACAAGAACACGACACACAGCCCACACCCCCAGGGACACGATACACAGCCCACATCACTCGGGACCCGATACACAGCCCACACCCCCAGATTCTCGATACACAGCCCACACCCCCAGAGTCCTTAAACATTCCCCACACGTCGGAGTCCCGATACACAGCCCACACCCCAGGTACACGATACACAGCCCACACCTCCAGGGACATGATACACAGTTCACATCCCCAGGGACACGATACACAGTCCACACCCCCAGGGACACGATACACAGCCCACACTCCCAGGGACACGATACACAGCCCACACCCCCAGGGATAAGATTCACAGCCCACACCACAAGGGACACGATACACAGTTCACACCCCCAGGGACAAGATTCACAGCCCACACCACAAGGGACCTGATACACAGCCCACACCACGAGGGACCCGGTACACAGCCCGCACCCCCAGGAACACGATACACAGCCCACACCACTAGGGACCCGATACATAGCCCACACCACCAGGGACCCGGTACACAGTCCACACACCCAGGGACACGATACACAGCCCACACCTCCAGGGACCCGATACACAGCCCACACCCCCAGGGACCCGATACACAGCCCACACCACTAGGGACCCAATACACAGCCCACACCACTAGGGACCCGATACACAGCCCACACCCTTAGGGACACGATACACAGCCCACAACACTAGGGACCCGATACACAGCCCACACCACCAGGGACACGATACACAGCCCACACCACTAGGGACCCGATACACAGCCCACACCCCCAGGGACACGATACACAGCTCACACCCGCAGGGACACGATACACAGCCCACACTCCCAGGGACTCGATACACAGCCCACACCCCCAGGGACCCGATACACAGCCCACACCCCCAGGGACCCGATACACAGCCCACACCCCCAGGGACACGATACACAACTCACACCCCCAGGGACCCGATACACAGCCCACACCCCCAGAGTCTCGATACACAGCCCACACCCCCAGAGTCCTGATACATTCCCCACACCCGCAGAGTCCCGATACACAGCCCACACCTCCAGGGACACGATACACAGCCCACACCTGCAGGGACACGAATTACAGTCCACACCCCCAGGGACCCGATACATAGCCCACACCCCCAGAGTCCCGATACACAGCCCACACCCCCAGGGACATGATACACAGTCCACACCCCCAGGGACACGATACACAGTTCACACTCCCAGGGACACGATTCACAGCCCACACCACCAGACACCTGATATACAGCCCACACCACGAGGGACCCGATACACAGCCCGCACCCAGAGGAACACGATACACAGCCCACACCACTAGGGACCCGATACACAGCCCACACCCTCAGAGTCCCGATACACAGCCCACACCCCCAGGGACCCGATACACAGCCCACACCCCCAGAGTCCCGATACACAGCCCACACCCCCCAGGGACACGATACACAGTCCACACCCATAGGGACATGATACATAGTCCACACCCCCAGGGACACGATACACAGCCCACACCCCCAGGGACCCGATACACAGCCCACACCCCCAGAGACCCGATACACAGCCCACACCCCAAGGGACCCGATACACAGCCCACACCCCCAGTGACCCGATACACAGCCCACACGCCCAGGGACACGATACACAGTCCACACCCATAGGGACACGATACACAGTCCACACCCCAGGGACACGATACACAGCCCACAACCCCAGGGACCCGATACACAGCCCACACCCCAGAGACCCGATACACAGCCCACACCCCAAGGGACCCGATACACAGCCCACACCCCCAGTGACCCGATACACAGACCACACGCCCAGGGACATGATACACAGTCCACACCCCCAGGGACACGATACACAGCCCACACCCCCAGAGACCCGATACACAGCCCACACCCCAAGGGACCCGATACACAGCCCACACCCCCAGGGACCCGATAGACAGCCCACACGCCCAGGGACCCGATACACAGCCCACACCCCCAGGGACACGATACACAGCTCACACCCCCAGCGACACGATACACAGCCCACACTCCCAGGGACTCGATACACAGCCCACACCCCCAGGGACCCGATACACAGCCCACACCCCCAGGGACCCGATACACAGCCCACACCCCCAGGAACACGATACACAACTCACACCCCCAGGGACCCGATACACAGCCCACACCCCCAGAGTCTCGATACACAGCCCACACCCCCAGAGTCCTGATACATTCCCCACACCCGCAGAGTCCCGATACACAGCCCACACCTCCAGGTACACGATACACAGCCCACACCTCCAGGGACACGAATTACAGTCCACATCCCCAGGGACACGATACACAGTCCACACCCCCAGGGACACGATACACAGCCCACACTCCCAGAGTCCCGATACACAGCCCACACCCCCAGGGACATGATACACAGTCCACACCCCCAGGATACACAGTTCACACTCCCAGGGACACGATTCACAGCCCACACCACCAGACACCTGATATACAGCCCACACCACGAGGGACCCGATACACAGCCCGCACCCAGAGGAACACGATACACAGCCCACACCACTAGGGACCCGATACACAGCCCACACCCTCAGAGTCCCGATACACAGCCCACACCCCCAGGGGCCCGATACACAGCCCACACCCCCAGAGTCCCGATAGACAGTCCACACCCCCAGAGTCCCGATACACAGCCCACACCCCCAGGAACCCGATACACAGCTCACACCCCCAGAGTCCCGATACATTCCCCACACCCCCAGGGATCCGATACACAGCCCACACCCCCAGATACCTGATACACAGCCCACACCCCCAGATACCCGATAGAAAGCCCGCATCCCCAGAGTCCCGATACACAGCCCACACCCCCAGGGACCCGATACACATCCCACACCCCCAGGGACACGATACGCAGACCACACCACTAGGGACCCGATACACAGACCACACCTCCAGGGACCCGATACACAGCCCACACCCACAGAGTCTCGATACACAGCCCGCACCCCCAGAGTCCTGATACATTCCCCACAGCCCCAGAGTCCCGACACACAGCCCACACCCCCAGGGACACGATACACAGCCCACACCTCCAGGGACACGACACACAGTCCACACCCCTAGGGACACGGTACACAGTCCACACCCCCAGGGACACGATACACAGTTCACACCCCCAGGGACACGATTCACAGCCCACACCACCAGGGACCTGATACACAGCCCACACCACAAGGGACCCAATACACAGCCCGCTCTCCCAGGAACACGATACACAGCCCACACCACTCGGGATTCGATACACAGCCCACACCCCCAGGGACACGATACACAGCCCACACCCCCAGGGACCCGATACACAGCCCACACTCGCAGGGACCCGATAAACAGCCCACACCACTAGGGACCCGATAGACAGCCCACACCCTCAGGGAACACGATACACAGCCCACACCACGAGGGACCCGATACACAGACCACACCCCCAGGGACACGCTATACTGCCCACACCACTAGGGACCCGATACACAGCCCACACCCCCGGGAAAAGGATACACAGCCCACACCCCCAGGGACACAATACACAGCCCACACCCCCAGAGTCCCGATACACAGCCCACACCCCTAGGGACACGATACACAGCCCGCACCCTCAGGGACACGATACACAGCCAAAGCCCCAGGGACCCGATACACAGCCCACAGCCACAGAGTCCCGGTACACAGCTCACACCCCTATGGACCCAATGTACAGCTCACACCCCCAGGAACTCAATACACAGTCCACACCCCCAGAGACCCGATACACAGCCCACACCCCCAGAGTCCCGATACATTCCCCACACCCCCAGAGACCCAATACACAGCCCACACCCCCAGGGACCCGATACACAGCCCACACCCACAGAGTCCCGATACACAGCCCACACCCCCAGGGACCTGATACACAGCCCACACCCCCAGGGACCCGATACACAGCCCACACCTCCAGAGTCCCGATACACAGTCCACACCCCCAGGGACCTGATACACAGCCCACACCCCCAGGGACCCGATACACAGCCCACACCTCCAGGGTCCCGATACACAGTCCACACCCCCAGGGACCCGATACACAGCCCACACCCCCAGGGACCCGATACACAGCCCACACACCTAGGGACCCGATACACAGTCCACACCCCCAGGGACACGATACACAGGCCACACTCCCAGGGACCCGATACACAGCCCACAATCCCAGGGACCCGATACACAGTCCACACCACTAGGGACCCGATACACAGCCTACACCCACAGGGACACGATACGCAGCTCACACCCCCAGTGACACGATACACAGGCCACACTCCCAGGGACCCGATACACAGCCCACACCCCCAGGGACCCGATACAAAGCCCACAGCCCCAGGGACACGATACACATCTCACACCCCCAGCGACACGATACATAGCCCACATCAACAGGGCCACGATAATCACCTCACACCCACAGGGACACAATACACAGCCCACACTCCAGGGACCTGATACACAGCCCATACCCCCAGGGACCCGATACACAGCCTATACCACCAGGGACACGATACACAGCTCACACCCCCAGGGACACGATACACAGCCCACAATCCCAGGGACCCGATACACAGCCCACACCACTAGGGACCCGATACATAGCCCACACCACTAGGGACACGATACATAGCCCACACCTCCAGGGACCCGATACACAGCCCACACCCACAGAGTCTCGATACACAGCCCACACCCCCAGAGTCCTGATACATTCCCCACACCCCCAGAGTCCCGACACACAGCCCACACCCCCAGGGACACGATACACAGTCAACATCCCCAGGGACACGATACACATTCCACACTTCCAGGGACACGATACACAGTCCACACCCCCAGGGACACGATACACAGCCCACTCCCCCAGGGAACCGATATACAGCCCACACCCCCAGAGTCCCGATACACAGCCACACACCCCCAGAGTCCTGATACATTCCCCACAGCCCCAGAGTGCCGAAACACAGCCCACACCCCCAGGGACACGATACACAGTGCACACCCATAGGGACACGATACACAGTCCATACCCCCAGGGACACGATACACAGTCCACACTCCCAAGGACACGATACACAGCCGCACCCCCAGGGACCCGATACACAGCCCACACTTTCAGGGACCCGATACACAGCCCACACCCCCAGAGTCCAGATACATTCCCCACACCCCCAGAGTACCGATACACAGCCCACACCCCCAGGGACCCGATACACAGCCCACACCCCCAGAGTCCCGATACACAGCCCACACCCCCAGGGACACGATACACAGCCCACACCCCCAGAGACCCGATACACAGCCCACACCCCAAGGGACCCGATACACAGCCCACACCCCCAGGGACCCAATACACAGCCCACACCCCCAGAGTGCTGATACACAGCCCACACCCCCAGGGACACGATACACAATCCATACCCCCAGGGACACGATACACAGCCCACACTCCCAAGGACACGATACACAGCCCACACCCCCAGGGACCCGATACACAGCCCACACCCCCAGAGTCCAGATACACAGCCCACACCACTAGGGACCCGATACACAGCCCACATCCCCAGGGACACGATACACAGCCCACACTCCAAGGGACTCGATACACAGCCCACACAACTAGGGACCCGATACACAGCCCACACCCCGAAGGACACGATACACAGCCCACACCCCCAGAGTCCAGATACATTCCCCACACCCCCAGAGTCCCGGTACACAGTCCACACCCCCAGAGTGCAGATACACAGCCCACACCCCGAGGGACACGATACACAGTGCACACCCATAGGGACACGATACACAGTCCACACCCCCAGGGACACGATACACAGCCCACACTCCCAAGGACACGATACACAGCCCACACCCCCAGGGATCCGATACACAGCCCACACCCCCAGAGTCCCGATACACAGCCCACACCACTAGGGACCCGATACACAGCCCACATCCCCAGGGACCCGATACACAGCCCACACTCCCAGGGACTCGATACACAGCCACACCCCCAGGGACCCGATACACAGCCCACACCTTTCGGGACCCGATACACAGCCCACACCCCCAGGGACACGATCCACAGCCCACACCCCCAGAGACCCGATACACAGCCCACACCCCAAGGGACCCGATACACAGCCCAAAAGCCCAGGGACCCGATACACAGCCCACACCCCCAGAGTGCCGATACACAGTGCACACCCATAGGGACACGATACACAATCCACACCGCCAGGGACACGATACACAGCCCACACTCCTAAGGACACGATACACAGCCCACACCCCCAGGGACCCGATACACAGCCCACACCCCCAGAGTCCCGATACACAGCCCACACCACGAGGGACCCGATACACAGCCCACATCCCCAGGGACCCGATACACAGCCCACACTCCCAGGGACCCGATACACAGTCCACACCCCCAGGGACCCGATACACAGCCCACACCCCCAGGGACACGATACACAGCTCACACCCCCAGAGTCCAGATACATTCCTCACACCACCAGAGTCACGATACACAGCCCACACCCCCAGGGACCCGATACACAGTCCACACCCCCAGGGACCCGATACACAGCCCACACCCCCAGGGACACGATACACAGCTCACACCCCCAGAGTCCAGATACATTCCTCACACCACCAGAGTCACGATACACAGCCCACACTCCCAAGGACACGATACACAGCCCACACCCCCAGGGACCCGATACACAGCCCACACCCCCAGAGTCCCGATACACAGCCCACACCACTAGGGACCCGATACACAGCCCACATCCCCAGGGACACGATACACAGCCCACACTCCAAGGGACTCGATACACAGCCCACACAACTAGGGACCCGATACACAGCCCACACCCCGAAGGACACGATACACAGCCCACACCCCCAGAGTCCAGATACATTCCCCACACCCCCAGAGTCCCGGTACACAGTCCACACCCCCAGAGTGCAGATACACAGCCCACACCCCGAGGGACACGATACACAGTGCACACCCATAGGGACACGATACACAGTCCACACCCCCAGGGACACGATACACAGCCCACACTCCCAAGGACACGATACACAGCCCACACCCCCAGGGATCCGATACACAGCCCACACCCCCAGAGTCCCGATACACAGCCCACACCACTAGGGACCCGATACACAGCCCACATCCCCAGGGACTCGATACACAGCCACACCCCCAGGGACCCGATACACAGCCCACACCTTTCGGGACCCGATACACAGCCCACACCCCCAGGGACACGATCCACAGCCCACACCCCCAGAGACCCGATACACAGCCCACACCCCAAGGGACCCGATACACAGCCCAAAAGCCCAGGGACCCGATACACAGCCCACACCCCCAGAGTGCCGATACACAGTGCACACCCATAGGGACACGATACACAATCCACACCGCCAGGGACACGATACACAGCCCACACTCCTAAGGACACGATACACAGCCCACACCCCCAGAGTCCCGATACACAGCCCACACCACGAGGGACCCGATACACAGCCCACATCCCCAGGGACCCGATACACAGCCCACACTCCCAGGGACCCGATACACAGTCCACACCCCCAGGGACCCGATACACAGCCCACACCCCCAGGGACACGATACACAGCTCACACCCCCAGAGTCCAGATACATTCCTCACACCACCAGAGTCACGATACACAGCCCACACCCCCAGGGACCCGATACACAGCCCACACCCCCAGAGTGCCGATACACAGCCCACACCCCCAGGGACACGATATACAGTGCACACCCATAGGGACACGATACACAGTCCACACCCCCAGGGACACGATACACAGCCCACACTCCCAAGGACACGATACACAGCCCACACCCCCAGGGACCCGATACACAGCCCACACCCCCAGAGTCCCGATACACAGCCCACACCACTATGGACCCGATACACAGCCCACATCCCCATGACCGGATACACAGCCCACACCCCCAGCGACCCGATACACAGCCCACACCCCCAGAGACCCGATACACAGCCCACACCCCAAGGGACCCGATACACAGCCCACACCCCCAGGGACCCGATACACAGCCCACACCCCCAGAGAGCCGATACACAGTGCACACCCATAGGGACACGATACACACTCCACACCCCCAGGGACCCGATACACAGCCCACACCCCCAGAGACCCGATACACAGCCCACACCACTCGGGACTCGATACACGGCCCACACCCCCAGGGACCCGATACACAGCCCACACCCCCAGGGACCCGAGACACAGCCCACACTCGCAGGGACCCGATACACAACCCACACCACTAGGGACCCGATACACATCCCACACCCTCAGGGACACGATACACAGCCCACACCACTGGGGACCCGATACACAGACCACACCCCCAGGGATACGATACACAGCCCACACCACTAGGGACCCGATACACAGCCCACACCCCGAAGGACATGATACACAGCCCACAGCCCCAGAGTCCAGATACATTCCCCACACCCCCAGAGTCCCGGTACACAGTGCACACCCCCAGGGACCCGATACACAGCCCACACCCCCAGGGACCCGATACACAGCCCACACCCGCAGGGACCCGATACACAACCCACACCACTAGGGACCCGATACACATCCCACACCCTCAGGGACACGATACACAGCCCACATCACTAGGGACCCGATACACAGACCACACCCCCAGGGATGCGATACACAGCCCACACCTTTAGGGACCCGATACACAGCCCACACCACCAGAGTCCAGATACATTCCCCACACCCCCAGAGTACCGATACACAGCCATCACCCCCAGGGACCCGATACACAGCCCACACCACCAGAGTCCCGATACACAGCACACACCCCCAGGGACCCGATACACAGCCCACACCCCCAGAGACCCGATACACAGCCCACACCCCAAGGGACCCGATACACAGCCCACACCCCCTGGGAACCGATACAAAGCCCAAACCCCAGGAGTCCCGATACACAGCCCACACCACTAGGGACCCGATACACAGCCCACATCCCCAGGGACCCGATACACAGCCCACACCCCCAGGGACACGATACACAGCCCACACTCCCAGGGACTCGATACACAGCCCACACCCCCAGGGACCCGATACACAGCCCACACCACTAGGGACCCAATACACAGCCCACATCCCCAGGGCCACGATAATCAGCTCACAGCCACAGGGACACGATACACAGCCCACACCCCCAGGGACCCGATACACAGCCCATACCCCCAGGGACACGATACACAGCTCACACCCCCAAGGACACAATACACAGCCCACACTCCCAGGGACCCGATACACAGCCCACACCACATGGGACCCGATACATAGCCCACACCACTAGGGACCCGGTACACAGCCCACACCACTAGCGACCCGATACACAGCCCACACCACTAGGGACCCGATACCAAGCCCACACCCCCAGGGACACGATACACAGCCCACACCCCCAGGGACACGATACACAGCCCACACCCCCAGGGACATGATACACAGCCCACACCACTAGCGACCCGATACACAGTCCACACCACTAGGGACCCGATACCAAGCCCACACCCCCAGGGACACGATACACAGCCCACACCTCCAGGGACCCGATACACAGCCCATACCCCCAGAGTCTCGATACACAGCCCACACCCCCAGAGTCCCAATACATTCCCCACACCTCCAGAGTCCCGATACACAGCCCACACCCCCAGGGACACGATACACAGCCCACACCTCCAGGGACACGATACACAGTCCACATCCCCAGGGACACGATACACAGTCCACACCCGCAGGGACACGATACACAGTCCACACCCCCAGGGACACGATACACAGCCCACACCCCCAGAGTCCCGATACACAGCCCACACCCCCAGGGACACGATACACAGTCCACACCCCCAGGGACACGATACACAGTTCACACCCCCAGGGTCACGATTCACAGCCCACACCACGAGGGACCCGATACACAGCCCGCACCCCCAGGAACACGATACACAGCCCACACCACTCGGGACCAGATACATAGCCCACACCCCCAGGGACACGATACACAGCCCACACCACTAGGGACTCGATACACAGCCCACACCCCCAGGGACCCGATACACAGCCCACACCTCCAGGGACACGATACACAGTCCACATCCCCAGGGACACGATACACAGTCCACACCCGCAGGGACACGATACACAGTCCACACCCCCAGGGACACGATACACAGCCCACACTCCCAGGGACACGATACACAGCCCACACCCCCAGGGAGCCGATACACAGCCCACACCCCCAGGGACACGATACACAGCCCACACCTCCAGGGACACGATACACAGTTCACATCCCCAGGGACACGATACACAGTCCACACCCGCAGGGACACGATACACAGTCCACACCCCCAGGGAGCCGATACACAGCCCACACCCCCAGGGACACGATACACAGCCCACACCACTAGGGATCCGATACACAGCCCACACCCCCAGGGACATGATACACAGCCCACACCCCCAGGGACACGATACACAGACCACACTACTAGGGACCCGATACACAGACCACACCATTAGGGACCCGGTACACAGCCCACACCCCCAGGGACCCGATACACAGCCCACACCTCCAGGGACCCGGTACACAGCCCACACCCCCAGGGACCCGATACACAGCCCACACCCTGTCGAAATCTCGACCTCCGAAAAGAATGACTCCGACACTTACAGCTCCGGTAGAAGTTTCTTTAATTTACTTGCTCGCAAGGGGTAGGTCACTCTCAGTCAAGGGCTAAGTGAACACCTCCGAAATGGTTCAGTTTAACAAGATATTTATACAGTAAAACCAAAGTTCTGGCCTCTCCCTGTGTATTGTTCTGTCTCACAGTCAGTGAATACAGATAAAGAGTTAATTACTATATCCTGGTCCTGTCATGGTATCCAGATATTTCCTTTTGTCAGGGTTATCAGAAAGCCAAACGGCCATTACTCCATGAGTCATAGGTAATGGGCTATCACCTGTCTTGTATTGTGTCAGGATTTTTTCAATTTCCTGATCAGTTTATCTGTTTGCATCAGATGGATGAGGTCTCGGAAAGAGATAATGGCTAGAAGATAAGGGTGGGGTGACATGGAACTCCTGTAGTGTAGACAATAGGAGAGCACCATGGGGGTTACTTGTCTCAGCATGACTTGTCTCCGAGCTGTCTGATGGCCATCAGCCATCTAACAGCAGGTTTAGCTGTTTATGCAAGCTGACTGCTAAAATGCAGAAAGTTATGGAAGGGCCAGGACTCCATTTTAATCAAAAGGCACACAAATACCATATGGTATTAGCTTAGATAAAAATACTTTCCACATTCCCCCATTTTGTCCTTTACAAGGACAACTCAATCCATTCTGATCTTGTACAGTCTCTCCATTTCCATTTCCACACAAGAGTCTTCAGCAGTTGTTGCTACCATAACTCTAGCCGTGGTCTCGGTAGGTAGCATAGTTTCTCCCACCCTGGCACAGCAACACTTAACGATGACAAATAATAGATACAGGGCGAAGACTATCGGCAGGAATATGATCGAACCCTGTACCACAGATTTCCCCAGGGCTCCCAACCATCCTGATGTTTTCAGCTAGACTGCCGATATCTTCTGATTTATCTGGGATATACGTACAGCATTCTCCACCTATTAATGCGCATGTTCCTCTCTCCTTGGCTAGGAGATAATCTAAGGCCATACGATTTTGGAGAGCCACTGTTCGAATAGCTACCATTTCGTCATTTATCCCTTCAAAGGCTTGGAAGTTGCGTTGGCTACTGATTCTACTAAGTTAGCCAGTTCCCGTAACTGCCATTCGGTCGATGCTATTCCATAGGGTGGCACCATTACCTTGAATATTCCGTTTAGCCACGTCAAATCCCGTTTAAATCTGTGGCTTCCATAGGCCTCCCTTAGAGTCCTCACTGATCTGATAAGGGGTACCACATATCCTAAGTAACAGGACCCTGTCCAGTTGGCTGGTAACCATGGGTAGGCTTTATGGCCACAAATAAAGTAGGTGCAATTATAGGGCATCAGCTCATGGTCCTTTCGCACTATCCCTACTCGAGTGGTCTCACCTTCCCACCCTTCACCTGGGGCTTTGTTATGGACTGTTGTCCAGCCAACGGTTGCTATCTTTCTCTCAGTGGGATTAGTTGTGGCTTGCCATTTAGTCATTTGGGAACACTTGCTGCGTCCCATTTCTGGTCCTTTAGTTTCATTACTCACTAGGCATATTATACCTTCAGGATTTCCTATTCTGGGAGTAATGCTTAGGAAGGGAGGCTGATGGTTATTATCATAATTGGGCTGGTACCATCCCTGGAAGGCTGTAAGTTTATACTCTGCCGACCTCCATTCTGTTTGCTCCTTCGTTTCTGGCCCCTTAGTTAGTTTTGTCCTGTTTTGCACTGTCAACCATTCTACCATTTCTGATTCATTGAAGGGGACAGATCTCAGGGGAATACCCCCCCTGGAGTGAACAGGTACATGGGAACATATCCAACAACTCGACAAGTTTCTTTCTTGAGCATACCTATGACTCAGTGCCATAAATACGTTTACGTGCAATTCCCTTCGGTGGCGGGTCTGTACCCCTGGTGTAATCAATAATGTGAAGTAAAACCCTGTCAAGCCCAGCACCATCAGTCCCCATAGTCCATACAGTTCCTTATTCAGTCTTCCTTTTTCTGTTCCTCTGATTCCTTCATCCCTTCCTCCTGGTCGGGTGCCCGTTTGCAATGGGATGCGTGGATCCATGTTGGTCTTTCCTTTACCTTGATTGCAGTATTGGTCGCCAGCAAGACCTGGTATGGTCCTTCGAATCTTGGCTGTAGACTGCTTTTCCTTTTAAAAATCTTGATGTAAACGAATTCCCCTGGCTCCAGGTTATGACACTTCCCTTCCGCTGGCTTGACTTGGGCTTCCTTTACCTGTGAATAACAGCTGGAAATACATTTGGTTAGTGCAATACAATAATTCAACATATTTTCCTCCATTTTGTGGATGTCCATTTGTTTTGCAGTAAATGGTGCTGTAAAAGGTAGTCATTGGGGACGTCCCATAACTATCTCATGCGGTGACAGGCCTGTTGTTCTGTTGGTTGCAGATCGCATTACCATCAAAGCTAAGGGCAGCAGTTCTGTCCATTTCAGTCCAGTGTCATTGCATAGTTTTGCCAGCTTATTTTTAAGCATTCCATTATATCTTTCAACAAGTCCAGCTGATTGTGGATGATAACTGCAATGAAAACGTTGATTAATCTGCAAAGCTTTACACATTTCTCTTATAACAGTTCCCGTGAAATGTGACCCGTTATCACTAGAAAGCTTAGCAGGGATTCCGAAGCGCGGTACAATTTCTTTTAACAAACATTTAGCAACAGTAGTGGCATCGGCCTTTTTACATGGAAAGGCTTCAATCCATCTAGAGAACACATCTACAATAACTAATACATACTTGAATCCCATACACATAGGTAATTCAATAAAATCCATTTGTAAATGTACAAAAGGCCCGACTGGATTTGGGTGGGAGGCAGATTCTACTTTTTCCGTCTTACCCGGATTTATTGTCTGACAAGTAACACAATTTTCACAGATTTGTTTTGCAATTGCCGAAATACCTGGTGCATACCAAGTTGCCAAAATATAATCTGCCAATCCCCCTTTGCCTGCATGTGTGAATGTATGAACACATCGGGCAATCCATTTGTAAGTAAGGATCTAGGGGCCACCACGCGGCCGTCATGGTGAACCCATATTCCTTCTGGATTTTTATAACATTGATCCTTCGTCCAGGTCACCACCTCCTCCGTACTGGCCTGTATCTGAAAGGCCAGCACGTCATTAATAGTGGATGGCGGGTCTGAGCAATTATTTTTCCTTAGTGGGAACAATGACACCTGCATCCCCCCTTTCGACAGAGCTGCTGACTTAGCTGCATTATCAGCTCTGGCATTCCCAAGTGCCACCACATTCGACTGGCCTGTATGTGCTTGGCATTTGATAATGGCAAGTTT
This sequence comes from Pristiophorus japonicus, assembly GCF_044704955.1. Taxonomy (NCBI): domain Eukaryota; kingdom Metazoa; phylum Chordata; class Chondrichthyes; family Pristiophoridae; genus Pristiophorus; species Pristiophorus japonicus. The sequence continues at coordinate 122,987,126 of NC_091984.1, forward strand.
CAAAGGGCATTGAATGGCTCGCAGGAGATTTTCCACTTGTTCTGTATTTTTGATAGGGGTTCCTGAAGAAGTCAGGTGCCCGCGAATCTTCCAAATTTGTCCATAGTCATGTGATACCCCAAAAGCATACCTGGAGTCAGTGTAGATATTAACTGTGTGTCCTTCAGCCAGAATACAGGCTCGAGTTAACGCAAACAATTTGGCTTGTTGGGCTGAAAAGGAGTCTGGAAGAGAGGCTGTTTCGACAACATTAAACTGAGTTACAATTGCATAAGCCGCTCTAGGTTGGCCCCTATCATTTCGTAAGGCTGATCCGTCAACATAGTACACTAGATCAGGGTTACACATTGGTACATCTGTTAAATTGATACGTGGTTTAGTCACTGATTCGGTTACCATTTCACATGAATGGGGTTCGCCGTCGTCTTCCGTGGGGAGTAGAGTGGCTGGATTTAAGGTAGTACATCTTTTGATGATAAGGTTCGGATTTGATAACAGTTCGACCTCGTATTTAGTGGTTCTTGCGGAGGTTAGGTGTTGGGTGGCACATTTAGTAAGTAAAATCTCGACAGAGTGTGGGATATACAAAATGGTCTGATGATTTAGAGTTATTGTCTGAGCCTGTTGCATAGCATAATAAGCTGCTGCCAACAAAGGAAGACATCCTGGTAGTCCGCGTGTTACTGGGTCTAGTTGGGTACTGAAATATGCTACCGGTCGCTGCTTGTCCCCATGTAACTGAGTCAAAACAGATTGTGCAAAACCCGACTTGTGATGCACAAATAAGTTGAATAGCTTAGTGTAATCTGGTAATCCCAAGGCTGGTGCTGAAGTGAGGGACTGCTTAAGACTCTGGAAAGCATTCCGGGATACTTCATTCCACATCCTTTAAGCATTGTGAGAATATAGTAGATTCATTCACAGCTCATAGGTCTTGGACACACCTCCATTTGTGTGGGCTTCTGAACTGGACGAATCTGTGTGTTACACGGACTTCTCATTTATGCTTATAGTGATTCACAGATCACAGAATGTAAAGTACTTGTTTTCTAATTTTATTAAAAGGCTTCCAAACCCAAGATTTTTCCAATACACCCAAAATGTTGATCAAGGAGATCACCTGAAATATCTCAAAATCCCAATTCAAATATTGTACTGCCATTCTTTATCTAAAAAAAATCCTCTTACTGAGCTAGAAGCTTTTGTACCAAGATTTTACACCAAGGACAATGAAAGTGTACTCCCCCAGCCTGCACCTCGAGAGACCCACAAAGGCTTTTAAAAAAAAAAGGCATTACAACTTTTAACCACCGGGACCATGTCTCAACAAACCTATCCTTTGTGCATTTCCTAGCTCCGTCACCTCTCATCCGAATAAATCCACACCTGCGCTTCTAACTTAAAATGTCTTAAACTTCCCACATACAGGACAACACTATGAAGGGTTAAAAAAACTTCACTTTGTTTGAAAAAGTGGGTGGAGCTAAAACAAACAGGCAGCTCCACAACCTTTCCAAACAGGTTTCCAGACACAAGGAAAAAAAGACAGAAGCACTCTCATTCAAAGACAAGACATTCACGCACTCTCATTCAAAGACAAGGCATTCACAAGTCTCTCTCCATTCAATAAAGCTTTTTCTTTTGCTAGCTTCATTTTTTTTTTAATCCATAAGTCACTATCAGGTTCTCTTTTTTTTTATTTACTTCCTCTGTTAATTTTACATGGGCTTGAAGAATCGGAACCCAGGCCTTTTCTATTACTTTCCTTTTTTTTTTCTACCTGGATCTCTGTTTATAAGACACTCCTCTAGACATGTTGTTCTCTCTAAATTAAATGAACCATCGGGTGGAAATGGCCTGTTTTCACCCTTAGTCCACTTTACCGGTTTTTGTTTCTTTGGTCAATTGAAGACTGACCACAATTCTGGAGCATGACATAGCTGGTGTGCCTTTTGGTGGTGGTTTACTTGCTCCAGCCCCCATTCTGGATGATTTAAGATTTTTCCACAATTTCTGATCTCACAATAATTTCGGCCAACCGAGTTCTCTACGCCCACTTCTCCTGGCCGTTACGTGGCCTGAAAAGGCTCTTAATTCGGGCTCAGTCTGGGTGTGTGAGATATGTTGGCACAAACCAACCGTAGTTGATCAATCAGTTACTGTTTCTTTTCTTAATCAATCCTTGTGTTTTTTTTTCCGAATCACAATTTTCCCTAGTGACTCTTCCCGTTTCTCTAATGGCAATCTCTCACAAAGGTGTTGCACACAACAGTAATACAAGGACAACAAACAATATTCCCGCGAGTACACAAATCATAACCTCTAAACAAATTCTCAGTCTGCGTTGTATGCCACTACAGACCGAGTCCTTAACTTATCCTAATAAAAACTGATAAAACTTAAGGTTCCGTACCCAAACTCTTTGATCGATTGCGCTTTCTTTTTTTTTATAGTCTTATCACATAAGAACCCCTTCCGAATTAAAAACAATAAAAATCTTATCACATAAGAACCTTCGATCGATTAGCGCTTTCTTTTTTTTTAATAGTCTTATCACATAAGAACCCCTTCCGAATTAAAAACAATAAAAATCTTATCACATAAGAACCTGGAACCCTTTTCGATCGACTAGTGCTCCCTTACCTACTGAAACCTTACCCGGGCTGTTTCGAGATTTTTCCAGAACCTGTTCTCTTCTGCTGGCGAGCTGAGAAAGAAATGGTTATAAAAAAATACCTTTAGCTTTTAAATGCCGAGTCTTGTAGATGCAGTACCTCCGCTGTGGACAACAGATTACATCTGCGATTCAACAGTGAAGAAACCTCTTGTGAGTAAAAGGCTCACCTTGTTTGGCCACTGAAGCCTTTCACTGGAGAGGCACAATGCCTGTATCCGTTTTACTCAGAGGACAGAGAGTATGCATCTCGGTGGAACCTCCAAGTTATAACTGTCGAAATCTCGACCTCCGAAAAGAATGACTCCGACACTTACAGCTCCGGTAGAAGTTTCTTTAATTTACTTGCTCGCAAGGGGTAGGTTTCACTCAGTCAAGGGCTAAGTGAACACCTCCGAAATGGTTCAGTTTAACAAGATATTTATACAGTAAAACCAAAGTTCTGGCCTCTCCCTGTGTATTGTTCTGTCTCACAGTCAGTGAATACAGATAAAGAGTTAATTACTATATCCTGGTCCTGTCATGGTATCCAGATATTTCCTTTTGTCAGGGTTATCAGAAAGCCAAACGGCCATTACTCCATGAGTCATAGGTAATGGGCTATCACCTGTCTTGTATTGTGTCAGGATTTTTTCAATTTCCTGATCAGTTTATCTGTTTGCATCAGATGGATGAGGTATCGGAAAGAGATAATGGCTAGAAGATAAGGGTGGGGTGACATGGAACTCCTGTAGTGTAGACAATAGGAGAGCACCATGGGGGTTACTTGTCTCAGCATGACTTGTCTCCGAGCTGTCTGATGGCCATCAGCCATCTAACAGCAGGTTTAGCTGTTTATGCAAGCTGACTGCTAAAATGCAGAAAGTCCTGGAAGGGCCAGGACTCCATTTTAATCAAAAGGCATACAAATACCGTATGGTATCAGCTTAGATAAAAATACTTTCCATAACCCCCAGGGATCGATACACAGCCCACATCCCCAGGGCCACGATAATCAGCTCACACCCACAGGGACACAATACACAGCCCACACTCCCAGGGACCTGATACACAGCCCACACCCCCAGGGACCCGATACACAGCCTATACCCCCAGGGACACGATACACAGCTCACACCCCCAGGGACACGATACACAGCCCACACTCCCAGCGACCCGATACACAGCCCACACCACTAGGGACCCGATACATAGCCCACACCACTAGGGACACGATACACAGCCCACACACACAGAGTCTCGATACACAGCCCACACCCCCAGAGTCCTGATACATTCCCCACTCCCCCAGAGTCCCGACACACAGCCCACACCCCCAGGGACACGATACACAGTCAACATCCCCAGGGACACGATACACATTCCACACTTCCAGGGACACGATACACAGTCCACACCCCCAGGGACACGATACACAGCCCGCTCCCCCAGGGAACCGATATACAGCCCACACCCCCAGAGTCCCGATACACAGTCCACACCCCCAGAGTCCTGATACATTCCCCACAGCCCCAGAGTCCCGACACACAACCCACACCCCCAGGGACACGACACACAGTCCACACCCCCAGGGACACGATACACAGTCCACACCCCCAGGGACACGATACACAGTTCACACCCCCAGGAACTCGACACACAGCCCACACCACGAGGGACCCGATACATAGCCCACACCCCCAGGGACACGATACACAGCCCACACCACTCGGGACTCGATACACAGCCCACACCCCCAGGGACCCGGTACACAGCCCACACCCTCAGGGACACGATACACAGCCCACACCACTAGGGACCCGATACACAGACCACACCCCCAGGGACACGATACACAGCCCACACCACTAGGGACCCGATACACAGCCCACACCCCGAAGGACACGATACACAGCCCACACCCCCAGAGTCCAGATACATTCCCCACACCCCAAGAGTCCCGGTACACAATCCACACCCCCAGGGACCCGATAAACAGCCCACACCCCCAGAGTCCCGATACACAGCCCACACCCCCAAGGACCCGATACACAGCCCACACCCCCAGAGTGCCGATACACAGTCCACGCCCCCAGGGACACGATACACAATGCACACCCATAGGGACACGATACACAGTCCACACCCCCAGGGACACGATACACAGCCCACACTCCCAAGGACACGATACACAGCCCACACCCCCAGGGACCCGATACACAGCCCACACCCCGAAGGACACGATACACAGCCCACACCCCCAGAGTCCAGATACATTCCCCACACCCCAAGAGTCCCAATACACAGCCCACACCACTAGGGACCCGATACACAGCCCATATCCCCAGGGACCCGATACACAGCCCACACCCCCAGAGACACGATGCACAGCTCACACCCCCAGGGACACGATACACAGCCCACAATCCCAGGGACTCGATACACAGCCCAAACCCCCAGGGACCCGATACACAGCCCACACCTTTCGGGACCCGATACACAGCCCACACCACCAGAGTCCAGATACATTCCCCAGACCCCCAGAGTACCGATACACAGCCCACACCCCCAGGGACCCGATACACAGCCCACACCCCCAGGGACCCGATACACAGCCCACACCCCCAGAGACCCGATACACAGCCCACACCCCAAGGGACCCGATACACAGCCCACACCCCCAGGGAACCGAGACAAAGCCCAAACCCCAGGAGTCCCGATACACAGCCCACACCACTAGGGACCCGATACACAGCCCACATCCCCAGGGACCCGATACACAGCCCACAGCCCCAGGGACACGATACACAGCCCACACTCCCAGAGACTCGATACACAGCCCACACCCCCAGGGACCCGATACACAGCCCACACCACTAGGGACCCGATACACAGCCTACATCCCCAGGGACCCGATACACAGTCCACACCCCCAGGGACACGATACACAGTCCACACCCCCAGGGACATGATACACAGTCCACACCCCCAGGGACCCGATACACAGCCCACACTCCCAGGGATCCGATACACAGCCGACACCACGAGGGAACCGATACATAGCCCACACCCCCAGGAACACGATACACAGCCCACACCAGTAGGGACCCGATACACAGCCCACACCCCCAGGGACCGATACACAGCCCACATCCCCAGGGCCACGATAATCAGCTCACAGCCACAGGGACACGATACACAGCCCACACCCCCAGGGACCCGATACACAGCCCATACCCCCAGGGACACGATACACAGCTCACACCCCCAGGGACACGATACACAGCCCACACTCCCAGGGACCCGATACACAGCCCACACCACTTGGGACCTGATACATAGCCCACACCACTAGGGACCCGATACACAGCCCACACTCCCAGGGACACGATACACAGCCCACACCACTAGGGATCCGATACACAGCCCACACCCCCAGGGACACGACACACAGCCCACACCCCCAGGGACATGATACACAGCCCACACCACTAGCGACCCGATACACAGCCCACACCACTAGGGACCCGGTACACAGCCCACACCCCCAGGGACACGATACACAGCCCACACCTCCAGGGACCCGATACACAGCCCATACCCCCAGAGTCTCGATACACAGTCCACATCCCCAGGGACACGATACACAGTCCACACCCGCAGGGACACGATACACAGTCCACACCCCCAGGGACATGATACACAGCCCACACTCCCAGGGACACGATACACAGCCCACACCCCCAGGGAGCCGATACACAGCCCACACCCCCAGAGTCCCGATACACAGCCCACACCCCCAGGGACACGATACACAGTCCACACCCCCAGGGACACGTTACACAGTTCACACCCCCAGGGTCACGATTCACAGCCCACACCACGAGGGACCCGATACACAGCCCGCACCCCCAGGAACACGATACACAGCCCACACCACTCGGGACCCGATACATAGCCCACACCCCCAGGGACACGAAACACAGCCCACACCCCCAGGGACCCGATACACAGCCCACACTCGCAGGGACACGATAAACAGCCCACACCACGAGGGACTCGATACACAGCCCACACCCTCAGGGAACACTATACACAGCCCACACCACGAGGGACCCGATACACAGACCACACCCCCAGGGACAGGCTATACACAGCCCACACCACTAGGGACCTGTTACACAGCCCACACCCCCAGGGATACGATACACAGCCCACACCCCCAGGGACAGGATACACAGCCCACACCACGAGGGACCCGATACACAGCCCACACCCCGAAGGACACGATACACAGCCCACACCCCCAGAGTCCAGATACATTCCCCACACCCCCAGAGTCCCGATACACAGTCCACACCCCCAGGGAACCGATACACAGCCCACACCCCCAGGGACCCGATACACAGCCCACACCCCCAGGGACCCGATACACAGCCCACAACCCCAGAGTCTCGATACACAGCCCACACCCCCAGGGACGCGATACACAGTCCACACCCCCAGAGTGCCGATACATATCCCACACCCCCAGGGACACGATACACAGTCCACACCTATAGGGACACGATAGACAGTCCGCACCCCCAGGGACACGATACACAGCCCCTCACTCCCCAGGACACGATACACAGCCCACACCCCCAGAGTCCCGATACACAGCCCACACCCCCAGGCACAGGATACACAGTCCACACCCCCAGGGACACGATATACAGCCCACACTCCGAGGGACCCAATACACAGGCCACACCACTAGGGACCCGATAAAAAGCCCACACCCCCAGGGACACGATACACAGCCCACACCCCCAGGCACAGGATACACAGTCCACACCCCCAGGGACACGATATACAGCCCACAATCCGAGGGACCCGACACACAGGCCACACCACTAGGGACCCGATACACAGCCCACACCCCCAGAGACCCGATACACAGCCCACACCCCAGGGACCCGATACACAGCCCATACCTCCAGGGACACGATACACAGCCCACACTCCCAGGGACCCAATACACAGCCCAAACCACTCAGGACCTGATACAAAGCCCACACCACGAGGGATCCGATACACAGCCCACACCCCCAGGGACATGATACACAGCCCACACCACGAGGGATCCGATACACAGCTCACACCACTCGGGACCCGATACCAAGCCCACACCCCCAGGGACACGATACACAGCCCACACCTCCAGGGACCCAATACACAGCCCATACCCCCAGAGTCTCGATACACAGCCCACACCCCCAGAGTCCTGATACATTCCCCACACCTCCAGGGACACGATACACAGTCCATATCCCCAGGGACACGATACACAGTCCATATCCCCAGGGACACGATACACAGTCCACACCCCCAGGGACACGATACACAGCCCACACCCCCAGGGACCCGATACACATCCCACACCCCCAGAGTCCCGATACACAGCCCACACCACCAGGGACCCGATACACAGCCCACACCCCCAGAGTCCCGATACACAGCCCACACCACCAGGGACCCGATACACAGCCCACACCCCCAGAGTGCCGATACACAGCCCACACCCCCAGGGACACGATACACAGTCCACACCCATAGGGACACGATGCACAGTCCACACCCCCAGGGACACGATACACAGCCCACACTCCCAAGGACACGATACTCAGCCCACACCCCCAGGGACCCGATACACAGCCCACAGCCCCAGGGACACGATACACAGCTCACACCCCCAGGGACCCGATACACAGCCCACACTCCCCGGAACCCAATACACAGCCCACGCCACTAGGGACCCGATACATAGCCCACACCACTGGGGACCCGATACACAGCCCACACCTCCAGGGACACGATACACAGCCCACGCCACTAGGGATCAGATACACAGCCCACACCCCCAGGGACACGATACACAGCCCACACCCCCAGGGACACGATACACAGCCCACGCCTCCAGGGACCCGATACACAGCCCACACCCCCAGAGTCTCGATACACAGCTCACACCCCCAGAGACCTGATACATTCCCCACACCCCCAGAGTCCCGATACACAGCCCACACCCCCAGGGAACCGATACACAGCCCACACCCCCAGAGACCCGATACTAAGTCCACACCCCCAGGGACACGATACACAGCCCACACTCCCAGGGACCCGATACACAGCCCACAATCCCAGGGACCCGATACACAGCCCACACCACTAGGGACCCGATACACAGCCCACACCCCCAGGGACACGATACACAGCTCACACCCCCAGGGACACGATACACAGGCCACACTCCCAGGGACCCGATACACAGCCCACACACCCAGGGACCCGATACACAGCCCACAGTCCCAGGGACACGATACACAGCTCACACCCCCAGCGACACGATACACAGCTCACACCCCCAGAGTAATGATACATTCCCCACACGCCCAGAGTCCCGATACACAGCCCACACCACTAGGGACCCGATACACAGCTCAGACCCCCAGGGACACGATACACAGTCCACACCCCCAGAGTCCCGATACACAGTCCACACCCCCAGGGACAGGATACACAGCCCACACCCCCAGAGTCTCGATACACAGCTCAGACCCCCAGAGTCCAGATACATTCCCCACACCCCCAGAGTCCCGATACACAGCCCACACCTCCAGAGTCACGATACACAGTCCACACCCTCAGGGACACGATACACAGCCCACACTCCCAGGGACCCGATACACAGCCCACACCACTAGGGACCCGATACACAGCCCACACCACTAGGGACCCGGTACACAGCCCACACCCCCAGGGACACGATACACAGCCCACACCTCCAGGGACCCGATACACAGCCCACACCCACATCGTCTCGATACACAGCTCACACCCCCAGAGTCCTGATACATTCCCCACACCCCCAGAGTCCCGATACACAGCCCACACCCCGAGGGACACGATACACAGTCCACACCTCCAGGGACACGATACACAGTCCACACCCCCAGGGACACGATACACAGCCCACACCCCCAGAGTCTCAATACACAGTCCACACCCCCAGGGACACGATACACAGTCCACACCCCCAGGGACACGATACACAGTCCACACTCCCAGGGACCCGATACACAGCCCACACCACTAGGGACCCGATACCAAGCCCACACCGCCAGGGACACGATACACAGCCCATACCACTAGGGACCCGATACACAGCCCACACCCCCAGGGACCCGATACACAGCCTACACCCCAGGGACACGATACACAGCCCACACTCCCAGGGACCCGATACACAGCCCACACTCCCAGGGACCCGACACACAGCCCACACCCCCAGGGACCCGACACACAGCCCACATCCGCAGGGACAGGATACACAGCCCACACCCCCAGGGACCCGATACACAGCCCACACCCCCAGAGTCCCGATACACAGCCCACACCCCCAGGGACCCGATACACAGTCCACACCCCCAGGGACACGATACACAGCACACACTTCCAGGGACCCGATACACAGCCCACAATCCCAGGGACCCGATACACAGCCCACACCACGAGGGACCCGATTCACAGCCCACACCCCCAGGGACACGATACACAGTCCACACTCCCAGGTACACGATACACAGGCCACACTCCTCGGGACCCGATACACAGCCCACACGCCCAGGGACCCGATACACAGCTCACAGCCCCAGGGACACGATACACAGCTCACACCCCCAGGGACCCGATGCATAGCCCACACCACAAGGGACACGATACACAGCCCACACCCCTAGGGACACGATACATAGCCCACACCACTCGGGACCCGATACACAGCCCACACCACGAGGGACTCGATACACAGCCCGCACCCCCAGGAACACGATACACAGCCCACACCCCCAGGGACACGATATACAGCCCACACCACTAGGGACCAGATACACAGCCCACACCACTGGGGACCCGGTACAAAGCCCACACCCCCAGGGACCCGATACACAGCCTCCACCTTCAGGGACCTGATACACAGCCCACACCCCCAGGGACAGGATACACAGTCCACACTCCCAGGGAACCGACACACAGCCCACACCCCCAGGGAGCCGATACACAGCCTACACCCCAGGGACACGATACACAGCCCACACTCCCAGGGACCCGATACACAGCCCACACTCCCAGGGACCCGACACACAGCCCACACCCCCAGGGACAGGATACACAGTCCACACCCCCAGGGACACGATATACAGCCCACACTCCCAGGGACCCGATACACAGCCCACACCACTAGGGACCAGATACCAAGCCCACACCGCCAGGGACACGATACACAGCCCATACCACTAGGGACCCGATACACAGCCCACACCCCCAGGGACCCGATACACAGCCTACACCCCAGGGACACGATACACAGCCCACACTCCCATGGACCCGATACACAGCCCACACTCCCAGGGACCCGATACACAGCCCACACCCGCAGAGTCCCGATACACAGCCCACACCCTCAGGGACACGATACACAGCCCACACCCCCAGGGACACGATACGCAGCCAAACCCCCAGGGACCTGATGCAGAGCCCACAGCCACAGAGTCCCGGTACACAGCTCACACCCCCATGGACCCAAATTACAGCCCACACCCCCAGGGACTCAAAACACAGCCCACACCCACAGAGTCCCAATACATTCCCCACACCCCCAGAGACCCGATACACAGCCCACACCCCCAGGGTCCCGATATACAGCCCACACCCCCAGGGACCCGATACACAGTCCACACCCCCAGGGACACGATACACAGCACACACTTCCAGGGACCCGATACACAGCCCACAATCCCAGGGACCCGATACACAGCCCACACCACGAGGGACCCGATTCACAGCCCACACCCCCAGGGACACGATACACAGCCCACACCCCCAGGTACACGATACACAGGCCACACTCCTCGGGACCCGATACACAGCCCACACCCCCAGGGACCCGATACACAGCTCACAGCCCCAGGGACACGATACACAGCTCACAGCCCCAGGGACCCGATGCATAGCCCACACCACAAGGGACACGATACACAGCCCACACCCGCAGGGACACGATACACAGCCCACACCACTAGGGACACGATAGACAGCCCACACCACTAGGGACCCGGTGCACAGCCCACACACACAGGGACACGATACACAGCCCACACCTCCAGGGACCCGATACACAGCCCACACCCCAGAGTCTCGATACACAGCTCACACCCCCAGAGTCCTGATACATTCCCCACACCCCCAGTGTCCCGCGACACAGCCCACACCCAAGGGACCCGATACACAGTCCACAACCCCAGAGTCCCGATACACAGCCCACACCCTCAGGGACCCGATACACAGCCCACACCCGCAGAGTCCAGATACATTCCCCACACCCCCAGTGTCCCGATACATAGCCCACACCCCCAGGGACCCGATACACAGTCCACACCACTAGGGACCCGATACATAGCCCACACCCCCAAGGACACGATACACAGTCCATATCCCCAGAGTCCCGATACACAGTCCACATCCCCAGGGACAGGATACACAGCCCACACCTCCAGGTACCCGATACACAGCCCACACCCCCAGAGTCCAGATACATTCCCCACACCCCCAGGGGCCCGATACACAGCCCACACCCCCAGGGACACGATACACAGCCCACACCACTAGGGACCCGATACACAGCCCACACCACTAGGGACCCGGTACACAGCCCACACCCCCAGGGACACGATACACAGCCCACGCCTCCAGGGACCCGATACACAGCCCACACCCACATCGTCTCGATACACAGCTCACATCCCCAGAGTCCTGATACATTCCCCACACCCCCAGAGTCCCGATGCACAGCCCATACCCCCGGGGACACGATACACAGTCCACACCTCCAGGGACACGATACACAGTCCACACCCCCAGGGACACGATACACAGCCGACACCCCCAGAGTCTCGATACACAGTCCACACCCCCAGGGACACGATACACAGTCCACACCCCCAGGGACACGATACACAGTCCACACCCCCAGTGACACAATACACAGCCCACACCACTAGGGACCCGATACACAGCCCACACCACGAGGGACCCGATACACAGCCCGCACCCCCAGGAACACGATACACAGCCCAAACCACTCGGGATCCGATACACATCCCACACCCCAAGGGACACGATACACAGCCCACACCCCCAGGGACACGATATACAGCCCACACCCCCAGGGACACGATATACAGCCCACACCACTAGGGACCAGATACACAGCCCACACCACTAGGGACCCGGTACAAAGCCCACACCCCCAGGGACACGATACACAGCCCACACCTCCAGGGACCTGAAACACAGCCCACACCCCCAGGGACAGGATACACAGTCCACACCCCCAGGGACACGATATACAGCCCACGCTCCCAGGGACCCGATACACAGCCCACACCACTAGGGACCCGATACCAAGCCCACACCGCCAGGGACACGATATACAGCCCACACCACTAGGGACCAGATACACAGCCCACACCACTAGGGACCCGGTACAAAGCCCACACCCCCAGGGACACGATACACAGCCCACACCTCCAGGGACCTGATACACAGCCCACACCCCCAGGGACACGATACACAGCTCACACCCCCAGGGACACGACACACAGTCCACACTCCCCGGAACCCGATACACAGCCCACGCCTTAGGGACCCGATACATAGCCCACACCACTGGGAACCCGATACACAGCCCACACCTCCAGGGACACGATACACAGCCCACGCCACTAGGGATCAGATACACAGCCCACACCCCCAGGGACACGATACACAGCCCACACCCCCAGGGACACGATACAGAGCCCACAACACTAGGGAACCGATACACAGCCCACACCACGAGGGACCCGGTACACAGCCCACACCCCCAGGGACCCGATACACAGCCCACACCCCCAGGGACCCGATACACAGTCCACACCCCCAGAGACCCGATACACAGCCCACACCCCCAGGGACCCGATACACAGCCCACACCCCCAGGGACCCGATACTAAGTCCACACCCCCAGGGACACGATACACAGCCCACACTCCCAGGGTCCCGATACACAGCCCACAATCCCAGGGTCCCGATACACAGCCCACACCAGCAGGGACCCGATACACAGCCCACACCTCCAGAGTCCCGATACACAGCCCACACCCCCAGGGACCCGATACACAGCCCACACTTCCAGAGTCCCGATCCACAGCCCACACCCCCAGGGACCCGATACACAGCCCACACCCCCAGAGACCCGATACACAGTCCACACCCTCAGGGACCCGATACACAGTCCACACCCCCAGGGACACGATACGCAGCTCACACCCCCAGTGACACGATACACAGGCCACACTCCCAGGGACCCGATACACAGCCCACACCCCCAGGGACCCGATACACAGCCCACAGCCCCAGGGACACGATACACAGCTCACACCCCCAGCGACACGATGCATAGCCCACACCACTTGGAACCCGATACACAGCCCACACCTCTAGGGATCCGATACACAGCCCACACCCCCAGGGACACGATACACAGCCCACACCCCCAGGGAAACGATACACAGACCACACCACTAGGGACCCGATACACAGACCACACCACTAGGGACCCGGTACACAGCCCACACCCCCAGGGACACGATACACAGCCCACACCTCCAGGGACCCGATACACAGCCCACACCCCCAGAGTCTCGATACACAGCTCACACCCCCAGGGGCCCGATACACAGTCCACACCCCCAGAGTCCCGATACACAGTCCACACCCCCAGGGACCCGAGACACAGTCCACACCCCCAGAGTCCAGATACATTCCCCACACCCCCAGAGTCCCGATACACAGCCCACACCCCCAGGGACCCGATACACAGCCCACACCTCCAGAGTCCCGATACACAGCCCACACCCCCAGCGACCTGATACACAGCCCACACTCCCAGGGACCCGATACACAGCCCACACCCCCAGGGACCCGATACACAGCCCACAGCCCCAGGGACACGATACACAGCTCACACCCCCAGGGACATGATACACAGCCCACACTCCCCGGAACCCGATACACAGCCCACGCCACTAAGGACCCGATACATAGCCCACACCACTGGGGACCCGATACGCAGCCCACACCTCCAGGGACACGATACACAGCCCACACCACTAGGGATCCGTTGCACAGCCCACACCCCCAGGGACACGATTCACAGCCCACACCCCTAGGGACACGATACACAGCCCACACCACTAGGGTCCCGATACACAGCCCACACCACGAGGGACCCGGTACACAGCCCACACCCGCAGGGACACGATACACAGCCCACACCCCCAGAGACCTGATACATTCCCCACACCCCCAGAGTCCCGATACACAGCCCACACCCCCAGGGACCCGATACACAGCCCACACCCCCAGAGACCCGATACACAGCCCAAACCCCCAGGGACCCGATACACAGCCCACACCCCCAGGGACCCGATACACAGCCCACACCCCCAGGGACCCGATACACAGCCCACAGCCCCAGGGACACGATACACAGCCCACACCCCCAGAGTCTCGATACACAGCTCACACCCCCAGAGACCTGATACATTCCCCACACCCCCAGAGTCCCGATACACAGCCCACACCCCCAGAGTCTCAATACACAGCTCACACCCCCAGAGACCTGATACATTCCCCACACCCCCAGAGTCCCGATACACAGCCCACACCCCCAGGGACCCGATACACAGCCCACACCCCCAGGGACCCGATACACAGTCCACACCCCCAGGGACACGATACACAGTCCACACCCCCAGGGACACGATACACAGTCCACACCCCCAGTGACACAATACACAGCCCACACCACTAGGGACCCGATACACAGCCCACACCACGAGGGACCCGATACACAGCCCGCACCCCCAGGAACACGATACACAGCCCACACCACTCGGGATCCGATACACATCCCACACCCCAAGGGACACGATACACAGCCCACACCCCCAGGGACACGATATACAGCCCACACCACTAGGGACCAGATACACAGCCCACACCACTAGGGACCCGGTACAAAGCCCACACCCCCAGGGACACGATACACAGCCCACACCTCCAGGGACCTGAAACACAGCCCACACCCCCAGGGACAGGATACACAGTCCACACCCCCAGGGACACGATATACAGCCCACGCTCCCAGGGACCCGATACACAGCCCACACCACTAGGGACCCGATACCAAGCCCACACCGCCAGGGACACGATATACAGCCCACACCACTAGGGACCAGATACACAGCCCACACCACTAGGGACCCGGTACAAAGCCCACACCCCCAGGGACACGATACACAGCCCACACCTCCAGGGACCTGATACACAGCCCACACCCCCAGGGACACGATACACAGCCCACACCCCCAGGGACACGATATACAGCCCACACCCCCAGGGACACGATATACAGCCCACACCACTAGGGACCAGATACACAGCCCACACCACTAGGGACCCGGTACAAAGCCCACACCCCCAGGGACACGATACACAGCCCACACCTCCAGGGACCTGAAACACAGCCCACACCCCCAGGGACAGGATACACAGTCCACACCCCCAGGGACACGATATACAGCCCACGCTCCCAGGGACCCGATACACAGCCCACACCACTAGGGACCCGATACCAAGCCCACACCGCCAGGGACACGATATACAGCCCACACCACTAGGGACCAGATACACAGCCCACACCACTCGGGACCCGGTACAAAGCCCACACCCCCAGGGACACGATACACAGCCCACACCTCCAGGGACCTGATACACAGCCCACACCCCCAGGGACACGATACACAGCTCACACCCCCAGGGACACGACACACAGTCCACACTCCCCGGAACCCGATACACAGCCCACGCCTTAGGGACCCGATACATAGCCCACACCACTGGGAACCCGATACACAGCCCACACCTCCAGGGACACGATACACAGCCCACGCCACTAGGGATCAGATACACAGCCCACACCCCCAGGGACACGATACACAGCCCACACCCCCAGGGACACGATACAGAGCCCACAACACTAGGGAACCGATACACAGCCCACACCACGAGGGACCCGGTACACAGCCCACACCCCCAGGGACCCGATACACAGCCCACACCCCCAGGGACCCGATACACAGTCCACACCCCCAGAGACCCGATACACAGCCCACACCCCCAGGGACCCGATACACAGCCCACACCCCCAGGGACCCGATACTAAGTCCACACCCCCAGGGACACGATACACAGCCCACACTCCCAGGGTCCCGATACACAGCCCACAATCCCAGGGTCCCGATACACAGCCCACACCAGCAGGGACCCGATACACAGCCCACACCTCCAGAGTCCCGATACACAGCCCACACCCCCAGGGACCCGATACACAGCCCACACTTCCAGAGTCCCGATCCACAGCCCACACCCCCAGGGACCCGATACACAGCCCACACCCCCAGAGACCCGATACACAGTCCACACCCTCAGGGACCCGATACACAGTCCACACCCCCAGGGACACGATACGCAGCTCACACCCCCAGTGACACGATACACAGGCCACACTCCCAGGGACCCGATACACAGCCCACACCCCCAGGGACCCGATACACAGCCCACAGCCCCAGGGACACGATACACAGCTCACACCCCCAGCGACACGATGCATAGCCCACACCACTTGGAACCCGATACACAGCCCACACCTCTAGGGATCCGATACACAGCCCACACCCCCAGGGACACGATACACAGCCCACACCCCCAGGGAAACGATACACAGACCACACCACTAGGGACCCGATACACAGACCACACCACTAGGGACCCGGTACACAGCCCACACCCCCAGGGACACGATACACAGCCCACACCTCCAGGGACCCGATACACAGCCCACACCCCCAGAGTCTCGATACACAGCTCACACCCCCAGGGGCCCGATACACAGTCCACACCCCCAGAGTCCCGATACACAGTCCACACCCCCAGGGACCCGAGACACAGTCCACACCCCCAGAGTCCAGATACATTCCCCACACCCCCAGAGTCCCGATACACAGCCCACACCCCCAGGGACCCGATACACAGCCCACACCTCCAGAGTCCCGATACACAGCCCACACCCCCAGCGACCTGATACACAGCCCACACTCCCAGGGACCCGATACACAGCCCACACCCCCAGGGACCCGATACACAGCCCACAGCCCCAGGGACACGATACACAGCTCACACCCCCAGGGACATGATACACAGCCCACACTCCCCGGAACCCGATACACAGCCCACGCCACTAAGGACCCGATACATAGCCCACACCACTGGGGACCCGATACGCAGCCCACACCTCCAGGGACACGATACACAGCCCACACCACTAGGGATCCGTTGCACAGCCCACACCCCCAGGGACACGATTCACAGCCCACACCCCTAGGGACACGATACACAGCCCACACCACTAGGGTCCCGATACACAGCCCACACCACGAGGGACCCGGTACACAGCCCACACCCGCAGGGACACGATACACAGCCCACACCCCCAGAGACCTGATACATTCCCCACACCCCCAGAGTCCCGATACACAGCCCACACCCCCAGGGACCCGATACACAGCCCACACCCCCAGAGACCCGATACACAGCCCAAACCCCCAGGGACCCGATACACAGCCCACACCCCCAGGGACCCGATACACAGCCCACACCCCCAGGGACCCGATACACAGCCCACAGCCCCAGGGACACGATACACAGCCCACACCCCCAGAGTCTCGATACACAGCTCACACCCCCAGAGACCTGATACATTCCCCACACCCCCAGAGTCCCGATACACAGCCCACACCCCCAGAGTCTCAATACACAGCTCACACCCCCAGAGACCTGATACATTGCCCACACCCCCAGAGTCCCGATACACAGCCCACACCCCCAGGGACCCGATACACAGCCCACACCCCCAGGGACCCGATACACAGTCCACACCCCCAGGGACACGATACACAGTCCACACCCCCAGGGACACGATACACAGTCCACACCCCCAGTGACACAATACACAGCCCACACCACTAGGGACCCGATACACAGCCCACACCACGAGGGACCCGATACACAGCCCGCACCCCCAGGAACACGATACACAGCCCACACCACTCGGGATCCGATACACATCCCACACCCCAAGGGACACGATACACAGCCCACACCCCCAGGGACACGATATACAGCCCACACCACTAGGGACCAGATACACAGCCCACACCACTAGGGACCCGGTACAAAGCCCACACCCCCAGGGACACGATACACAGCCCACACCTCCAGGGACCTGAAACACAGCCCACACCCCCAGGGACAGGATACACAGTCCACACCCCCAGGGACACGAGATACAGCCCACGCTCCCAGGGACCCGATACACAGCCCACACCACTAGGGACCCGATACCAAGCCCACACCGCCAGGGACACGATATACAGCCCACACCACTAGGGACCAGATACACAGCTCACACCACTAGGGACCCGGTACAAAGCACACACCCCCAGGGACACGATACACAGCCCACACCTCTAGGGATCCGATACACAGCCCACACCCCCAGGGACACGATACACAGCCCACACCCCCAGGGAAACGATACACAGACCACACCACTAGGGACCCGATACACAGACCACACCACTAGGGACCCGGTACACAGCCCACACCCCCAGGGACACGATACACAGCCCACACCTCCAGGGACCCGATACACAGCCCACACCCCCAGAGTCTCGATACACAGCTCACACCCCCAGGGGCCCGATACACAGTCCACACCCCCAGAGTCCCGATACACAGTCCACACCCCCAGGGACCCGAGACACAGTCCACACCCCCAGAGTCCAGATACATTCCCCACACCCCCAGAGTCCCGATACACAGCCCACACCCCCAGGGACCCGATACACAGCCCACACCTCCAGAGTCCCGATACACAGCCCACACCCCCAGCGACCTGATACACAGCCCACACTCCCAGGGACCCGATACACAGCCCACACCCCCAGGGACCCGATACACAGCCCACAGCCCTAGGGACACGATACACAGCTCACACCCCCAGGGACATGATACACAGCCCACACTCCCCGGAACCCGATACACAGCCCACGCCACTAAGGACCCGATACATAGCCCACACCACTGGGGACCCGATATGCAGCCCACACCTCCAGGGACACGATACACAGCCCACACCACTAGGGATCCGTTACACAGCCCACACCCCCAGGGACACGATACACAGCCCACACCCCTAGGGACACGATACACAGCCCACACCACTAGGGTCCCGATACACAGCCCACACCACGAGGGACCCGGTACACAGCCCACACCCGCAGGGACACGATACACAGCCCACACCTCCAGGGACCCGATACACAGCCCACACCCCCAGAGTCTCGATACACAGCTCACACCCCCAGAGACCTGATACATTCCCCACACCCCCAGAGTCCCGATACACAGCCCACACCCCCAGGGACCCGATACACAGCCCACACCCCCAGAGACCCGATACACAGCCCACACCCCCAGGGACCCGATACACATCCCACACCCCTAGGGACCCGATACACAGCCCACACCCCCAGGGACCCGATACACAGCCCACAGCCCCAGGGACACGATACACAGCCCACACCCCCAGAGTCTCGATACACAGCTCACACCCCCAGAGACCTGATACATTCCCCACACCCCCAGAGTCCCGATACACAGCCCACACCCCCAGAGTCTCGATACACAGCTCACACCCCCAGAGACCTGATACATTCCCCACACCCCCAGAGTCCCGATACACAGCCCACACCCCCAGGGACCCGATACACAGCCCACACCCCCAGGGACCCGATACACAGTCCACACCCCCAGGGACACGATACACAGTCCACACCCCCAGGGACACGATACACAGTCCACACCCCCAGTGACACAATACACAGCCCACACCACTAGGGACCCGATACACAGCCCACACCACGAGGGACCCGATACACAGCCCGCACCCCCAGGAACACGATACACAGCCCACACCCCCAGGGACACAATATACAGCCCACACCCCCAGGGACACGATATACAGCCCACACCACTAGGGACCAGATACACAGCCCACACCACTAGGGACCCGGTACAAAGCCCACACCCCCAGGGACACGATACACAGCCCACACCTCCAGGGACCTGAAACACAGCCCACACCCCCAGGGACAGGATACACAGTCCACACCCCCAGGGACACGAGATACAGCCCACGCTCCCAGGGACCCGATACACAGCCCACACCACCAGGGACCCGATACCAAGCCCACACCGGCAGGGACACGATATACAGCCCACACCACTAGGGACCAGATACACAGCCCACACCACTAGGGACCCGGTACAAAGCCCACACCCCCAGGGACACGATACACAGCCCACACCTCCAGGGACCTGATACACAGCCCACACCCCCAGGGACACGATACACAGCTCACACCCCCAGGGACACGACACACAGCCCACACTCCCCGGAACCCGATACACAGCCCACGCCATTAGGGACCCGATACATAGCCCACACCACTGGGAACCCGATACACAGCCCACACCTCCAGGGACACGATACACAGCCCACGCCACTAGGGATCAGATACACAGCCCACACCCCCAGGGACACGATACACAGCCCACACCCCCAGGGACACGATACAGAGCCCACAACACTAGGGACCCGATACACAGCCCACACCACGAGGGACCCGGTACACAGCCCAGAACCCCAGGGACCCGATACACAACCCACACCCCCAGGGACCCGATACACAGCCCACACCCCCAGAGACCCGATACACAGCCCACACCCCCAGGGACCCGATACAGAGCCCACACCCCCAGGGACCCGATACTAAGTCCACACCCCCAGGGACACGATACACAGCCCACACTCCCAGTGTCCCGATACACAGCCCATAATCCCAGGGACCCGATACACAGCCCACACCACTAGGGACCCGATACACAGCCCACACCCCCAGGGACACGATACACAGCTCACACCCCCAGGGACACGATACACAGGCCACACTCCCAGGGACCCGATACACAGCCCACACACCCAGGGACCCGATACACAGCCCACAGCCCCAGGGACACGATACACAGCTCACACCCCCAGAGTCCTGATACATTCCCCACACCCCCAGAGACCCGATTCACAGCCCAGACCCCCAGGGACCCGATACACAGCTCACACCCCCAGCGACACGATACACAGCTCACACCCCCAGAGTCCTGATACATTCCCCACAACCCCAGAGACCCGATTCACAGCCCAGACCCCCAGGGACCCGATACACAGTCCACACTCCCAGAGTCCCGATACACAGTCCACAGCCCCAGGGACCCGATACACAGCCCACACCCCCAGATTCCAGATACATTCCCCACACCCCCAGAGTCCCGATACACAGCCCACACCACCAGGGACCCGATACACAGCCCACACCTCCAGAGTCCCGATACACAGCCCACACCCCCAGGAACACGATACACAGCCCACACCACTCGGGATCCGATACACATCTCACACCCCAAGGGACACGATACACAGCCCACACCCCCAGGGACACAATATACAGCCCACACCCCCAGGGACACGATATACAGCCCACACCACTAGGGACCAGATACACAGCCCACACCACTAGGGACCCGGTACAAAGCCCACACCCCCAGGGACACGATACACAGCCCACACCTCCAGGGACCTGAAACACAGCCCACACCCCCAGGGACAGGATACACAGTCCACACCCCCAGGGACACGAGATACAGCCCACGCTCCCAGGGACCCGATACACAGCCCACACCACTAGGGACCCGATACCAAGCCCACACCGGCAGGGACACGATATACAGCCCACACCACTAGGGACCAGATACACAGCCCACACCACTAGGGACCCGGTACAAAGCCCACACCCCCAGGGACACGATACACAGCCCACACCTCCAGGGACCCGATACACAGTCCACACTCCCAGAGTCCCGATACACAGTCCACAGCCCCAGGGACCCGATACACAGCCCACACCCCCAGATTCCAGATACATTCCCCACACCCCCAGAGTCCCGATACACAGCCCACACCACCAGGGACCCGATACACAGCCCACACCTCCAGAGTCCCGATACACAGCCCACACCCCCAGGGACCCGATACACAGCCCACACTTCCAGAGTCCCGATCCACAGCCCACACCCCCAGGGACCCAATACACAGCCCACACCCCCAGAGACCCGATACACAGTCCACACCCCCAGGGACCCGATACACAGTCCACACCACTAGGGACCCGATACACAGCCCACACCCCCAGGGACACGATACGCAGCTCACACCCCCAGTGACACGATACACAGGCCACACTCCCAGGGACCCGATACACAGCCCACACCCCCAGGGACCCGATACACAGCCCACAGCCCCAGGGACACGATACACAGCTCACACCCCCAGCGACACGATGCATAGCCCACACCACTTGGGACCCGATACACAGCCCACACCCCCAGGGACACGATACACAGCCCACACCACTAGGGATCCGATACACAGCCCACACCCCCAGGGACACGATACACAGCCCACACCCCCAGGGAAACGATACACAGACCACACCACTAGGGACCCGATACACAGACCACACCACTTGGGACCCGGTACACAGCCCACACCCCCAGGGACACGATACACAGCCCACACCTCCAGGGACCCGATACACAGCCCACACCCCCAGAGTCTCGATACACAGCTCACACCCCCAGGGGCCCAATACACAGTCCACACCCCCAGAGTCCCGATACACAGTCCACACCCCCAGGGACCCGAGACACAGTCCACACCCCCAGAGTCCAGATACATTCCCCACACCCCCAGAGTCCCGATACACAGCCCACACCCCCAGGGACCCGATACACAGCCCACACTTCCAGAGTCCCGATACACAGCCCACACACCCAGGGACATGATACACAGCCCACACTCCCCGGAACCCGATACACAGCCCACTCCACTAAGGACCCGATACATAGCCCACACCACTGGGGACCCGATACACAGCCCACACCACGAGGGACCCGGTACACAGCCCACACCCGCAGGGACACGATACACAGCCCACACCACCAGGGACCCGATACACAGCCCACACCCCCAGAGTCTCGATACACAGCTCACACCCCCAGAGACCTGATACATTCCCCACACCCCCAGAGTCCCGATACACAGCCCACACCCGCAGGGACCCGATACACAGCCCACACCCCCAGAGACCCGATACACAGCCCACACCCCCAGGAAACCGATACACAGCCCACACCCCCAGGGACCCGATACACAGCCCACACACCCAGGGACCCGATACACAGCTCACAGCCCCAGGGACACGATACACAGCCCACACCCCCAGAGTCTCGATACACAGCTCACACCCCCAGAGACCTGATACATTCCCCACACCCCCAGAGTCCCGATACACAGCCCACACCCCCAGAGTCTCGATACACAGCTCACACCCCCAGAGACCTGATACATTCCCCACACCCCCAGAGTCCCGATACACAGCCCACACACCCAGGGACCCGATACACAGCCCACACCCCCAGGGACCCGATACACAGCCCACAGCCCCAGGGACACGATACACAGCTCACACCCCCAGGGACACGATACACAGCCCACACTCCCCGGAACCCAATACACAGCCCACGCCACTAGGGACCCGATACATAGCCCACACCACTGGGGACCCGATACACAGCCCACACCTCCAGGGACCCGATACACAGCTCACAGCCCCAGGGACACGATACACAGCTCACACCCCCAGGGACCCGATGCATAGCCCACACCCACAGGGACACGATACACAGCCCACACACCCAGAGTCCCGATACACAGCCCACACCCCCAGGGACACGATACACAGCCCACACCCCCAGGGACACGATACACAGCCCACACCCACAGGGACACGATACATCGCCAAACCCCCAGGGACCCGATACAGAGCCCACAGCCACAGAGTCCCGGTACACAGCTCACACCCCCATGGACCCAAATTACAGCCCACACCCCCAGGGACTCAAAACACAGCCCACACCCACAGAGTCCCAATACATTCCCCACACCCCCAGAGACCCGATACACAGCCCACACCCCCAGGGACCCGATATACAGCCCACACCCCCAGGGACCCGATACACAGTCCACACCCCCAGGGACACGATATACAGCACACACCTCCAGGGACCCGATACACAGCCCACACCCCCAGGTACACGATACACAGGCCACACTCCTCGGGACCCGATACACAGCCCACACCCCCAGGGACCCGATACACAGCTCACAGCCCCAGGGACACGATACACAGCTCACACCCCCAGGGACCCGATGCATAGCCCACACCACAAGGGACACGATACACAGCCCACACCCCCAGGGACACGATACACAGCCCACACCACTAGGGACACGATACACAGCCCACACCACTAGGGACCCGGTGCACAGCCCACACACCCAGGGACACGATACACAGCCCACACCTCCAGGGACCCGATACACAGCCCACACCCCCAGAGACCCGATACACAGCCCACACCCCCAGGGACCCGATACACAGCCCACACCCCCAGGGACCCGATACTAAGTCCACACCCCCAGGGACACGATACACAGCCCACACTCCCAGGGTCCCGATACACAGCCCACAATCCCAGGGACCCGATACACAGCCCACACCACTAGGGACCCGATACACAGCCCACACCCCCAGGGACACGATACACAGCTCACACCCCCAGGGACACGATACACAGGCCACACTCCCAGGGACCCGATACACAGCCCACACACCCAGGGACCCGATACACAGCCCACAGCCCCAGGGACACGATACACAGCTCACACCCCCAGAGTCCTGATACATTCCCCACACCCCCAGAGACCCGATTCACAGCCCAGACCCCCAGGGACCCGATACACAGCTCACACCCCCAGCGACACGATACACAGCTCACACCCCCAGAGTCCTGATACATTCCCCACAACCCCAGAGACCCGATTCACAGCCCAGACCCCCAGGGACCCGATACACAGTCCACACTCCCAGAGTCCCGATACACAGTCCACAGCCCCAGGGACCCGATACACAGCCCACACCCCCAGATTCCAGATACATTCCCCACACCCCCAGAGTCCCGATACACAGCCCACACCACCAGGGACCCGATACACAGCCCACACCTCCAGAGTCCCGATACACAGCCCACACCCCCAGGGACCCGATACACAGCCCACACTTCCAGAGTCCCGATCCACAGCCCACACCCCCAGGGACCCAATACACAGCCCACACCCCCAGAGACCCGATACACAGTCCACACCCCCAGGGACCCGATACACAGTCCACACCACTAGGGACCCGATACACAGCCCACACCCCCAGGGACACGATACGCAGCTCACACCCCCAGTGACACGATACACAGGCCACACTCCCAGGGACCCGATACACAGCCCACACCCCCAGGGACCCGATACACAGCCCACAGCCCCAGGGACACGATACACAGCTCACACCCCCAGCGACACGATGCATAGCCCACACCACTTGGGACCCGATACACAGCCCACACCCCCAGGGACACGATACACAGCCCACACCACTAGGGATCCGATACACAGCCCACACCCCCAGGGACACGATACACAGCCCACACCCCCAGGGAAACGATACACAGACCACACCACTAGGGACCCGATACACAGACCACACCACTTGGGACCCGGTACACAGCCCACACCCCCAGGGACACGATACACAGCCCACACCTCCAGGGACCCGATACACAGCCCACACCCCCAGAGTCTCGATACACAGCTCACACCCCCAGGGGCCCAATACACAGTCCACACCCCCAGAGTCCCGATACACAGTCCACACCCCCAGGGACCCGAGACACAGTCCACACCCCCAGAGTCCAGATACATTCCCCACACCCCCAGAGTCCCGATACACAGCCCACACCCCCAGGGACCCGATACACAGCCCACACTTCCAGAGTCCCGATACACAGCCCACACACCCAGGGACATGATACACAGCCCACACTCCCCGGAACCCGATACACAGCCCACTCCACTAAGGACCCGATACATAGCCCACACCACTGGGGACCCGATACACAGCCCACACCACGAGGGACCCGGTACACAGCCCACACCCGCAGGGACACGATACACAGCCCACACCTCCAGGGACCCGATACACAGCCCACACCCCCAGAGTCTCGATACACAGCTCACACCCCCAGAGACCTGATACATTCCCCACACCCCCAGAGTCCCGATACACAGCCCACACCCGCAGGGACCCGATACACAGCCCACACCCCCAGAGACCCGATACACAGCCCACACCCCCAGGAAACCGATACACAGCCCACACCCCCAGGGACCCGATACACAGCCCACACCCCCAGGGACCCGATACACAGCTCACAGCCCCAGGGACACGATACACAGCCCACACCCCCAGAGTCTCGATACACAGCTCACACCCCCAGAGACCTGATACATTCCCCACACCCCCAGAGTCCCGATACACAGCCCACACCCCCAGAGTCTCGATACACAGCTCACACCCCCAGAGACCTGATACATTCCCCACACCCCCAGAGTCCCGATACACAGCCCACACACCCAGGGACCCGATACACAGCCCACACCCCCAGGGACCCGATACACAGCCCACAGCCCCAGGGACACGATACACAGCTCACACCTCCAGGGACACGATACACAGCCCACACTCCCCGGAACCCAATACACAGCCCACGCCACTAGGGACCCGATACATAGCCCACACCACTGGGGACCCGATACACAGCCCACACCTCCAGGGACCCGATACACAGCTCACAGCCCCAGGGACACGATACACAGCTCACACCCCCAGGGACCCGATGCATAGCCCACACCCACAGGGACACGATACACAGCCCACACCCCCAGAGTCCCGATACACAGCCCACACCCCCAGGGACACGATACACAGCCCACACCCCCAGGGACACGATACACAGCCCACACCCACAGGGACACGATACATGGCCAAACCCCCAGGGACCCGATACAGAGCCCACAGCCACAGAGTCCCGGTACACAGCTCACACCCCCATGGACCCAAATTACAGCCCACACCCCCAGGGACTCAAAACACAGCCCACACCCACAGAGTCCCAATACATTCCCCACACCCCCAGAGACCCGATACACAGCCCACACCCCCAGGGACCCGATATACAGCCCACACCCCCAGGGACCCGATACACAGTCCACACCCCCAGGGACACGATATACAGCACACACCTCCAGGGACCCGATACACAGCCCACACCCCCAGGTACACGATACACAGGCCACACTCCTCGGGACCCGATACACAGCCCACACCCCCAGGGACCCGATACACAGCTCACAGCCCCAGGGACACGATACACAGCTCACACCCCCAGGGACCCGATACATAGCCCACACCACAAGGGACACGATACACAGCCCACACCCCCAGGGACACGATACACAGCCCACACCACTAGGGACACGATACACAGCCCACACCACTAGGGACCCGGTGCACAGCCCACACACCCAGGGACACGATACACAGCCCACACCTCCAGGGACCCGATACACAGCCCACACCCCCAGAGACCCGATACACAGCCCACACCCCCAGGGACCCGATACACAGCCCACACCCCCAGGGACCCGATACTAAGTCCACACCCCCAGGGACACGATACACAGCCCACACTCCCAGGGACCCGATACACAGCCCACAATCCCAGGGACCCGATACACAGCCCACACCACTAGGGACCCGATACACAGCCCACACCCCCAGGGACACGATAAACAGCTCACACCCCCAGGGACACGATACACAGCCCACACACCCAGAGACCCGATTCACAGCCCAGACCCCCAGGGACCCGATACACAGCTCACACCCTCGGCGACACGATACACAGCTCACACCCCCAGAGTCCTGATACATTCCCCACACCCCCAGAGACCCGATTCACAGCCCAGACCCCCAGGGACCCGATACACAGTCCACACCCCCAGAGTCCCGATACACAGTCCACAGCCACAGGGACCCGATACACAGCCCACACCCCCAGATTCCAGATACATTCACCACACCCCCAGAGTCCCGATACACAGCCCACACCACCAGGGACCCGATACACAGCCCACACCTCCAGAGTCCCGATCCACAGCCCACACCCCCAGGGACACGATACGCAGCTCACACCCCCAGTGACACGATACACAGGCCACACTCCCAGGGACCCGATACACAGCCCACACCCCCAGGGACCCGATACACAGCCCACAGCCCCAGGGACACGATACACAGCTCACACCCCCAGCGACACGATGCATAGCCCACACCACTTGGGACCCGATACACAGCCCACACCCCCAGGGACACGATATACAGCCCACACCACTAGGGATCCGATACACAGCCCACACCCCCAGGGACGCGATACACAGCCCACACCCCCAGGGACACGATACACAGACCACACCACTAGGGACCCGATACACAGACCACACCACTAGGGACCCGGTACACAGCCCACACCCCCAGGGACACGATACACAGCCCACACCTCCAGGGACCCGATACACAGCCCACACCCCCAGAGTCTCGATACACAGCTCACACCCCCAGGGGCCCGATACACAGTCCACACCCCCAGAGTCCCGATACACAGTCCACACCCCCAGGGACCCGAGACACAGTCCACACCCCCAGAGTTCAGATACATTCCCCACACCCCCAGAGTCCCGATACACAGCCCACACCCCCAGGGACCCGATACACAGCCCACACCCCCAGGGACCCGATACACAGCCCACAGCCCCAGGGACACGATACACAGCTCACACCCCCAGGGACATGATACACAGCCCACACTCCCCGGAACCCGATACACAGCCCACGCCACTAAGGACCCGATACATAGCCCACACCACTAGGGATCCGATACACAGCCCACACCCCCAGGGACACGACACACAGCCCACACCCCTAGGGACACGATACACAGCCCACACCACTAGGGTCCCGATACACAGCCCACACCACGAGGGACCCGGTACACAGCCCACACCCGCAGGGACACGATACACAGCCCACACCTCCAGGGACCCGATTCACAGCCCACACCCCCAGAGTCTCGATACACAGCTCACACCCCCAGAGACCTGATACATTCCCCACACCCCCAGAGTCCCGATACACAGCCCACACCCCCAGGGACCCGATACACAGCCCACACCCCCAGAGACCCGATACACAGCCCACACCCCCAGGGACCCGATACACAGCCCACACCCCCAGGGACCCGATACACAGCCCACACCCCCAGGGACACGATACACAGCCCACACCCCCAGAGTCTCGATACACAGCTCACACCCCCAGAGACCTGATACATTCCCCACACCCCCAGAGTCCCGATACACAGCCCATACCCCCAGAGTCTCGATACACAGCTCGCACCCCCAGAGACCTGATACATTCCCCACACCCCCAGAGTCCCGATACACAGCCCACACCTCCAGGGACCCGATACACAACCCACACCCACAGAGACCCGATACACAGCCCACACCCCCAGGGACCCGATACACAGCCCACACCCCAAGCGACCTGATACACAGCCCACACTCCCAGGGACCCGATACACAGCCCACACCCCCAGGGACACGTTACACAGCCCACAGCCCCAGGGACACGATACACAGCTCACATCCCCAGGGACATGATACACAGCCCACACTCCCCGGAACCCGATACACAGCCCACGCCACTAAGGACCCGATACATAGCCCACACCACTGGGGACCCGATACACAGCCCACACCTCCAGGGACACGATACACAGCCCACACCACTAGGGATCCGATACACAGCCCACACCCCCAGGGACACGATACTCAGCCCACACCCCTAGGGACACGATACACAGCCCACACCACTAGGGTCCCGATACACAGCCCACACCACGAGGGACCCGGTACACAGCCCACACCCGCAGGGACACGATACACAGCCCACACCTCCAGGGACCCGATACACAGCCCACACCCCCAGAGACCCGATACACAGCTCACACCCCCAGGGACCCGATACACAGCCCACACCCCCAGGGACCCGATACACAGCCCACACCCCCAGGGACCCGATACACAGCCCACAGCCCCAGGGACACGATACACAGCTCACACCCCCAGGGACACGATACACAGCCCACACTCCCCGGAACCCAATACACAGCCCACGCCACTAGGGACCCAATACACAGCCCACACCACTGGGGACCCGATACACAGCCCACACCTCCAGGGACACGATACACAGCCCACGCCACTAGGGATCAGATACACAGCCCACACCCCTAGGGACACGATACACAACCCACACCCCCAGGGACACGATACACAGCCCACACCCCCAGAGTCCCGATACACAGCCTACACCCACAGGGACACGATACACAGCCCACACCCCCAGGGACACGATACATCGCCAAACACCCAGGGACCCGATACAGAGCCCACAGCCACAGAGACCCGGTACACAGCTCACACCCCCATGGACCCAAATTACAGCCCACACCCCCAGGGACTCAAAACACAGCCCACACCCACAGAGTCCCAATACATTCCCCACACCCCCAGAGACCCGATACACAGCCCACACCCCCAGGGACCCGATATACAGCCCACACCCCCAGGGACCCGATACACAGTCCACACCCCCAGGGACACGATACACAGCACACACTTCCAGGGACCCGATACACAGCCGACAATCCCAGGGACCCGATACACAGCCCACACCACGAGGGACCCGATTCACAGCCCACACCCCCAGGGACACGATACACAGCTCACAGCCCCAGGGACACGATACACAGCTCACACCCCCAGGGACCCGATGCATAGCTTACACCACAAGGGACACGATACACAGCCCACACCCCCAGGGACACGATACACAGTCCACACACCCAGGGACACGATACACAGCCCACACCTCCAGGGACCCGATACACAGCCCACACCCAAGAGTCTCGATACACAGCTCACACCCCCAGAGTCCTGATACATTCCCCACACCCCCAGTGTCCCGCGACACAGCCCACACCCCAGGGACCCGATACACAGTCCACAACCCCAGAGTCCCGATACACAGCCCACACCCTCAGGGACCCGATACACAGCCCACACCCGCAGAGTCCAGATACATTCCCCACACCCCCAGTGTCCCGATACACAGCCCATACCCCCAGGGACCCGATACACAGCCCACATCCCCAGAGTCCCGATACACAGTCCACATCCCCAGGGACAGGAAAGACAGCCCACACCTCCAGGGACCCGATACACAGCCCACACCCCCAGAGTCCAGATACATTCCCCACACCCCCAGAGTCCCGATACACAGCCCACACCCCCAGGGACCCGATACACAGCCCACACCTCCAGAGTCCCGATACACAGCCCAAACCCCCAGGGACTTGATACACAGCCCACAGCCCCAGGGACCCGATACACAGCCCACACCTCCAGAGTCCCAATACACAGCCCACACCCCCAGGGACACGATACTCAGCCCACACTCCCAGGGACCCGATACACAGCCCACACCACTAGGGACCCAATACATAGCCCACACCAATAGGGACCCGATACACAGCCCACACCTCCAGGGACACGATACACAGCCCACACCACTAGGGATCCGATACACAGCCCACACCCCCAGCGACACGATACACAGCCCACACCCCCAGAGTCTCGAGACACAGTCCACACCCCCAGGGACACGATACACAGTCCACACCCCCAGGGACATGATACACAGTCCACACCCACAGTGACACAATACACAGCCCACTCCACTAGGGACCCGATACACAGCCCACACCACGAGGGACCCGATACAAAGCCCGCACCCCCAGGAACACGATACGCAGCCCACACCACTCGGGATCCGATACACATCCCACACCCCAAGGGACACGATACACAGCCCACACCCCCAGGGTCACGATATACAGCCCACACCCCCAGGGACACGATATACAGCCCACACCACTAGGGACCAGATACACAGCCCACACCACTAGGGACCCGGTACAAATCCCACACCCCCAGAGTCCTGATACATTCCCCACACCCCCAGAGTCCCGATACACAGCCCATACCCCCAGGGACACGATACACAGTCCACACGCCCAGTGACACAATACACAGCCCACACCACTAGGGACCCGATACATAGCCCACACCAATAGGGACCCGATACGCAGCCCACACCTCCAGGGACACGATACACAGCCCACACCACTAGGGATCCGATACACAGCCCACACCCCCAGGGACACGATACACAGCCCACACCCCCAGGGACACGATACACAGCCCACACCACTAGGGACCCGATACACAGCCCACACCACTAGGGACCCGGTACACACCACTAGGGACCCGGTACACAGCCCACACCCCCAGGGACACGATACACAGCCCACACCTCCAGGGACCCGATACACAGCCCACACCCACATCGTCTCGATACACAGCTCACACCCCCAGAGTCCTGATCCATTCCCCACACCCCCAGAGTCCCGATACACAGCCCATAACCCCGGGGACACGATACACAGTCCACACCTCCAGGGACACGATACACAGTCCACACCCCCAGGGACACGATACACAGCCGACACCCCCAGAGTCTCGATACACAGTCCACACCCCCAGGGACACGATACACAGTCCACACCCCCAGGGACACGATACACAGTCCACACCCCCAGTGACACAATACACAGCCCACACCACTAGGGACCCGATACACAGCCCACACCACGAGGGTCCCGATACACAGCCCGCACCCCCAGGAACACGATACACAGCCCACACCCCCAGGGACACGATATACAGCCCACACCACTAGGGACCAGATACACAGCCCACACCACTAGGGACCCGGTACAAAGCCCACACCCCCAGGCACACAATACACAGCCCACACCTCCAGGGACCTGATACACAGCCCACACCCCCAGGGACAGGATACACAGTCCACACCCCCAGGGACACGATATACAGCCCACGCTCACAGGGACCCGATACACAGCCCACACCACTAGGGACCCGATACCAAGCCCACACCGCAAGGGACACGATACACAGCCCATACCACTAGGGACCCGATACACAGCCCACACCACTAGGGACCCGATACACAGCCCACACCCCCAGGGACACGATACATCGCCAAACACCCAGGGACCCGATACAGAGCCCACAGCCACAGAGACCCGGTACACAGCTCACACCCCCATGGACCCAAATTACAGCCCACACCCCCAGGGACTCAAAACACAGCCCACACCCACAGAGTCCCAATACATTCCCCACACCCCCAGAGACCCGATACACAGCCCACACCCCCAGGGACCCGATATACAGCCCACACCCCCAGGGACCCGATACACAGTCCACACCCCCAGGGACACGATACACAGCACACACTTCCAGGGACCCGATACACAGCCGACAATCCCAGGGACCCGATACACAGCCCACACCACGAGGGACCCGATTCACAGCCCACACCCCCAGGGACACGATACACAGCTCACAGCCCCAGGGACACGATACACAGCTCACACCCCCAGGGACCCGATGCATAGCTTACACCACAAGGGACACGATACACAGCCCACACCCCCAGGGACACGATACACAGTCCACACACCCAGGGACACGATACACAGCCCACACCTCCAGGGACCCGATACACAGCCCACACCCAAGAGTCTCGATACACAGCTCACACCCCCAGAGTCCTGATACATTCCCCACACCCCCAGTGTCCCGCGACACAGCCCACACCCCAGGGACCCGATACACAGTCCACAACCCCAGAGTCCCGATACACAGCCCACACCCTCAGGGACCCGATACACAGCCCACACCCGCAGAGTCCAGATACATTCCCCACACCCCCAGTGTCCCGATACACAGCCCATACCCCCAGGGACCCGATACACAGCCCACATCCCCAGAGTCCCGATACACAGTCCACATCCCCAGGGACAGGAAAGACAGCCCACACCTCCAGGGACCCGATACACAGCCCACACCCCCAGAGTCCAGATACATTCCCCACACCCCCAGAGTCCCGATACACAGCCCACACCCCCAGGGACCCGATACACAGCCCACACCTCCAGAGTCCCGATACACAGCCCAAACCCCCAGGGACTTGATACACAGCCCACAGCCCCAGGGACCCGATACACAGCCCACACCTCCAGAGTCCCAATACACAGCCCACACCCCCAGGGACACGATACACAGCCCACACTCCCAGGGACCCGATACACAGCCCACACCACTAGGGACCCAATACATAGCCCACACCAATAGGGACCCGATACACAGCCCACACCTCCAGGGACACGATACACAGCCCACACCACTAGGGATCCGATACACAGCCCACACCCCCAGCGACACGATACACAGCCCACACCCCCAGAGTCTCGAGACACAGTCCACACCCCCAGGGACACGATACACAGTCCACACCCCCAGGGACATGATACACAGTCCACACCCACAGTGACACAATACACAGCCCACACCACTAGGGACCCGATACACAGCCCACACCACGAGGGACCCGATACAAAGCCCGCACCCCCAGGAACACGATACGCAGCCCACACCACTCGGGATCCGATACACATCCCACACCCCAAGGGACACGATACACAGCCCACACCCCCAGGGTCACGATATACAGCCCACACCCCCAGGGACACGATATACAGCCCACACCACTAGGGACCAGATACACAGCCCACACCACTAGGGACCCGGTACAAATCCCACACCCCCAGAGTCCTGATACATTCCCCACACCCCCAGAGTCCCGATACACAGCCCATACCCCCAGGGACACGATACACAGTCCACACGCCCAGTGACACAATACACAGCCCACACCACTAGGGACCCGATACATAGCCCACACCAATAGGGACCCGATACGCAGCCCACACCTCCAGGGACACGATACACAGCCCACACCACTAGGGATCCGATACACAGCCCACACCCCCAGGGACACGATACACAGCCCACACCCCCAGGGACACGATACACAGCCCACACCACTAGGGACCCGATACACAGCCCACACCACTAGGGACCCGGTACACACCACTAGGGACCCGGTACACAGCCCACACCCCCAGGGACACGATACACAGCCCACACCTCCAGGGACCCGATACACAGCCCACACCCACATCGTCTCGATACACAGCTCACACCCCCAGAGTCCTGATCCATTCCCCACACCCCCAGAGTCCCGATACACAGCCCATAACCCCGGGGACACGATACACAGTCCACACCTCCAGGGACACGATACACAGTCCACACCCCCAGGGACACGATACACAGCCGACACCCCCAGAGTCTCGATACACAGTCCACACCCCCAGGGACACGATACACAGTCCACACCCCCAGGGACACGATACACAGTCCACACCCCCAGTGACACAATACACAGCCCACACCACTAGGGACCCGATACACAGCCCACACCACGAGGGTCCCGATACACAGCCCGCACCCCCAGGAACACGATACACAGCCCACACCACTCGGGATCCGATACACATCCCACACCCCAAGGGACACGATATACAGCCCACACCCCCAGGGACACGATATACAGCCCACACCACTAGGGACCAGATACACAGCCCACACCACTAGGGACCCGGTACAAAGCCCACACCCCCAGGCACACAATACACAGCCCACACCTCCAGGGACCTGATACACAGCCCACACCCCCAGGGACAGGATACACAGTCCACACCCCCAGGGACACGATATACAGCCCACGCTCACAGGGACCCGATACACAGCCCACACCACTAGGGACCCGATACCAAGCCCACACCGCAAGGGACACGATACACAGCCCATACCACTAGGGACCCGATACACAGCCCACACCACTAGGGACCCGATACACAGCCCACACCCCCAGGGACCCGATATACAGCCCACACCCCCAGGGACACGATATACAGCCCACACCACTAGGGACCAGATACACAGCCCACACCACTAGGAACCCGGTACAAAGCCCACACCCCCAGGGACACGATACACAGCCCACACCTCCAGGGACCTGATACACAGCCCACATCCCCAGGGACACGATACACAGCTCATACCCCCAGCGACACGACACACAGCCCACACTCCCCGGAACCCGATACACAGCCTACGCCACTAGGGACCCGATACATAGCTCACACCACTGGGAACCCGATACACAGCCCACACCTCCAGGGACACGATACACAGCCCACGCCACTAGGGATCAGATACACAGCCCACACCCCCAGGGACACGATACACAGCCCACACCCCCAGGGACACGATACACAGCCCACACCACTAGGGACCCGATACACAGCCCACACCTCCAGAGTCCCAATACACAGCCCACACCCCCAGGGACACGATACACAGCCCACACTCCCAGGGACCCGATACACAACCACACCACTAGGGACCCAATACATAGCCCACACCAATAGGGACCCGATACACAGCCCACACCTCCAGGGACACGATACACAACCCACACCACTAGGGATCCGATACACAGCCCACACCCCCAGCGACACGATACACAGCCCACACCCTCAGGGACACGATACACAGCCCACACCACTAGGGACCCAATACACAGCCCACACCACTAGGGACCCGGTACACAGCCCACACCCCCTGGGACACGATACACAGCCCACACCTCCAGGGACCCGATACACAGCCCACACCCACATCGTCTCGATACACAGCTCACACCCCCAGAGTCCTGATACATTCCCCACACCCCCAGAGTCCCGATACACAGCCCATACCCCCAGGGACACGATACACAGTCCACACCTCCAGGGACACGATACACAGTCCAAACCCCCAGGGACACGATACACAGCCCACACCCCCAGAGTCTCGATACACAGTCCACACCCCCAGGGACACGATACACAGTCCACACCCCCAGGGACACGATACACAGTCCACACCCCCAGTGACACAATACACAGCCCACACCACTAGGGATCCGATACACAGCCCACACCACAAGGGACCCGATACAAAGCCCGCACCCCCAGGAACACGATACACAGCCCACGCCACTCGGGATTCGATACACATCCCACACCCCAAGGGACACGATACACAGCCCACACCCCCAGGGTCACGATATACAGCCCACACCCCCAGGGACACGATATACAGCCCACACCACTAGGGACCAGATACACAGCCCACACCACTAGGGACCCGGTACAAATCCCACACCCCCAGGGACATGATACACAGCCCACACCTCCAGGGACCTGATACACAGCCCACACCCCCAGGGACAGGATACACAGTCCACACCCCCAGTGACACAATACACAGCCCACACCACTAGGGACCCGATACATAGCCCACACCAATAGGGACCCGATACACAGCCCACACCTCCAGGGACACGATACACAGCCCACACCCCCAGGGACACGATACACAGCCCACACCACTAGGGACCCGATACACAGCCCACACCACTAGGGACCCGGTACACAGCCCACACCACCAGGGACACGATACACAGCCCACACCTCCAGGGACCCGATACACAGCCCACACCCACATCGTCTCGATACACAGCTCACACCCCCAGAGTCCTGATACATTCCCCACACCCCCAGAGTCCCGATACACAGCCCATACCCCCAGGGACACGATACACAATCCACACCTCCAGGGACACGATACACAGTCCACACCCCCAGGGACACGATACACAGCCGACACCCCCAGAGTCTCGATACACAGTCCACACCCCCAGGGACACGATACACAGTCCACACCCCCAGGGACAGGATACACAGCCGACACTCCCAGGGACCCGATACACAGCCCACACTCCCAGGGCCCCGACACACAGCCCACACCCCCAGGGACAGGATACACAGTCCACACCCCCAGGGACACGATATACAGCCCACACTCCCAGGGACCCGATACACAGCCCACACCACTAGGGAACCGATACCAAGCCCACACCGCCAGGGACACGATACACAGCCCATACCACTAGGGACCCGATACACAGCCCACACCCCCAGGGACCCGATACACAGCCTACACCCCAGGGACACGATACACAGCCCACACTCCCAGGGACCCGATACACAGCCCACACTCCCAGGGACCCGACACACAGCCCACACCCCCAGGGACCCGACACACACCCCACACCCCCAGGGACAGGATACACAGCCCACACCCCCAGGGACCCGATACACAGCCCACACCCCCAGGGACCCGATACACAGTCCACACCCCCAGGGACACGATACACAGCACACACTCCCAGGTACCCGATACACAGCCCACAATCCCAGGGACCCGATACACAGCCCACACCACGAGGGACCCGATTCACAGCCCACACACCCAGGGACACGATACACAGCCCACACCCCCAGGTACACGATACACAGGCCACACTCCTCGGGACCCGATACACAGCCCACACCCGCAGGGACCCGATACACAGCTCACAGCCCCAGGGACACGATACACAGCTCACACCCCAGGGACCCGATGCATAGCCCACACCACAAGGGACACGATACACAGCCCACACCCCCAGGGACACGATACACAGCCCACACCACTAGGGACACGATACACAGCCCACACACCCAGGGACACGATACACAGCCCACACCTCCAGGGACCCGATACACAGCCCACACCCCAGAGTCTCGATACACAACTCACACCCCCAGAGTCCCGCGACACAGCCCACACCCCAGGGACCCGATACACAGTCCACAACCCCAGAGTCCCAATACACAGTCCACTCCCGCTGGGACCCGATACACAGCCCACACCCGCAGAGTCCAGATACATTCCCCACACCCCCAGCGTCCCGATACACAGCCCACACGCCCAGGGACCTGATACACAGCCCACACCTCCAGAGTCCGGATACACAGCCCACAACTTAAGGGACCCGATACACAGCCCACACCCGCAGAGTCCAGATACATTCCCCACACCCCCAGTGTCCCGATACATAGCCCACACCCCCAGGGACCCGATACACAGCCCACACCACTAGGGACCCGATACATAGCCCACACCCCCAGGGACACGATACACAGTCCACATCCCCAGAGTCCCGATACACAGTCCACATCCCCAGGGACAGGATACACAGCCCACACCTCCAGGGACCCGATACACAGCCCACACCCACAGAGTCTCGATACACAGCTCACAGCCCCAGGGACACGATACACAGCCGACACCCCCAGGGACCCGATACACAGCCCACACCTCCAGAGTCCCGATACACAGCCCAAACACCCAGGGACCTGATACACAGCCCACAGTCCCAGGGACCCGATACACAGCCCACACCTCCAGAGTCCCAATACACAGCCCACACCCCCAGGGACACGATACACAGCCCACACTCCCAGGGACCCGATACACAGCCCACACCACTAGGGACCCAATACATAGCCCACACCAATAGGGACCCGATACACAGCCCACACCTCCAGGGACACGATACACAGCCCACACCACTAGGGATCCGATACACAGCCCACACCCCCAGCGACACGATACACAGCCCACACCCCCAGGGACACGATACACAGCCCACACCACTAGGGACCCAATACACAGCCCACACCACTAGGGACCCGGTACACAGCCCACACCCCCGGGACACGATACACAGCCCACACCTCCAGGGACCCGATACACAGCCCACACCCACATCGTCTCGATACACAGCTCACACCCCCAGAGTCCTGATACATTCCCCACACCCTCAGAGTCCCGATACACAGCCCATAGCCCCAGGGACACGATACACAGCCCACACCCCCAGAGTCTCGATACACAGTCCACACCCCCAGGGACACGATACACAGTCCACACCCCCAGGGACACGATACACAGTCCACACCTCCAGGGACACGATACACAGTCCACACCCCCAGGGACACGATACACAGCCCACACCCCCAGAGTCTCGATACACAGTCCACACCCCCAGGGACACGATACACAGTCCACACCCCCAGGGACACGATACACAGTCCACACCCCCAGTGACACAATACACAGCCCACACCACTAGGGACCCGATACACAGCCCACACCACGAGGGACCCGAAACAAAGCCCGCACCCCAAGGAACACGATACACAGCCCACACCACTCGGGATCCGATACACATCCCACACCCCAAGGGACACGATACACAGCCCACACCCCCAGGGTCACGATATACAGCCCACACCCCCAGGGACACGATATACAGCCCACACCACTAGGGACCAGATACACAGCCCACACCACTAGGGACCCGGTACAAATCCCACACCCCCAGGGACATGATACACAGCCCACACCTCCAGGGACCTGATACACAGCCCACACCCCCAGGGACAGGATACACAGCCCACACTCCCAGGGACCAGATACACAGCCCACACCACTAGGGACCCAATACATAGCCCACACCAATAGGGACCCGATACACAGCCCACACCTCCAGGGACACGATACACAGCCCACACCACTAGGGATCCGATACACAGCCCACACCCCCAGCGACACGATACACAGCCCACACCCCCAGGGACACGATACACAGCCCACACCACTAGGGACCCAATACACAGCCCACACCACTAGGGACCCGGTACACAGCCCACACCCCCGGGACACGATACACAGCCCACACCTCCAGGGACCCGATACACAGCCCACACCCACATCGTCTCGATACACAGCTCACACCCCCAGAGTCCTGATACATTCCCCACACCCTCAGAGTCCCGATACACAGCCCATACCCCCAGGGACACGATACACAGTCCACACCTCCAGGGACACGATACACAGTCCACACCCCCAGGGACACGATACACAGCCCACACCCCCAGAGTCTCGATACACAGTCCACACCCCCAGGGACACGATACACAGTCCACACCCCCAGGGACACGATACACAGTCCACACCCCCAGTGACACAATACACAGCCCACACCACTAGGGACCCGATACACAGCCCACACCACGAGGGACCCGAAACAAAGCCCGCACCCCAAGGAACACGATACACAGCCCACACCACTCGGGATCCGATACACATCCCACACCCCAAGGGACACGATACACAGCCCACACTCCCAGGGACACGATATACAGCCCACACCTCCAGGGACACGATATACAGCCCACACCACTCGGGATCCGATACACAGCCCACACCCCCAGGGACCCGATACACAGCCCACACCACTAGGGATCCGATACACAGCCCACACCCCCAGCGACACGATACACAGCCCACACCCCCAGGGACACGATACACAGCCCACACCACTAGGGACCCAATACACAGCCCACACCACTAGGGACCCGGTACACAGCCCACACCCCCTGGGACACGATACACAGCCCACACCTCCAGGGACCCGATACACAGCCCACACCCACATCGTCTCGATACACAGCTCACACCCCCAGAGTCCTGATACATTCCCCACACCCTCAGAGTCCCGATACACAGCCCATACCCCCAGGGACACGATACACAGTCCACACCTCCAGGGACACGATACACAGTCCACACCCCCAGGGACACGATACACAGCCCACACCCCCAGAGTCTCGATACACAGTCCACACCCCCAGGGACACGATACACAGTCCACACCCCCAGGGACACGATACACAGTCCACACCCCCAGTGACACAATACACAGCCCACACCACTAGGGACCCGATACACAGCCCACACCACGAGGGACCCGAAACAAAGCCCGCACCCCAAGGAACACGATACACAGCCCACACCACTCGGGATCCGATACACATCCCACACCCCAAGGGACACGATACACAGTCCACACCCCCAGGGACACGATACACAGTCCACACCCCCAGTGACACAATACACAGCCCACACCACTAGGGACCCGATACACAGCCCACACCACGAGGGACCCGATACACAGCCCGCACCCCCAGGAACACGATACACAGCCCACACCCCCAGGGACACGATACACAGTCCACATCCCCAGAGTCCCGATACACAGTCCACATCCCCAGGGACAGGATACACAGCCCACATCCCCAGAGTCTCGATACACAGCTCACACCCCCAGAGTCCAGATACATTCCCCACACCCCCAGAGTCCCGATACTCAGCCCACACCCCCAGGGACCCGATACACAGCCCACACCTCCAGAGTCCCGATACACAGCCCAAACCCCCAGGGACCTGATACACAGCCCACAGCCCCAGGGACCCGATACACAGCCCACACCTCCAGAGTCCCAATACACAGCCCACACCCCCAGGGACACGATACACAGCCCACACTCCCAGGGACCCGATACACAGCCCACACCACTAGGGACCCAATACATAGCCCACACCAATAGGGACCCGATACACAGCCCACACCTCCAGGGACAGGATACACAGCCCACACCTCCAGGGACCCGATACACAGCCCACATCCCCAGAGTCTCGATATACAGCTCACACCCCCAGAGTCCAGATACATTCCCCACACCCCCAGAGTCCCGATACACAGCCCACACCCCCTGGGACACGATACACAGCCCACACCTCCAGGGACCCGATACACAGCCCACACCCACATCGTCTCGATACA
Organism: Pristiophorus japonicus; assembly: GCF_044704955.1. Taxonomy (NCBI): domain Eukaryota; kingdom Metazoa; phylum Chordata; class Chondrichthyes; family Pristiophoridae; genus Pristiophorus; species Pristiophorus japonicus. Next base: position 123,030,968 of record NC_091984.1, read on the forward strand.
CAGCTCACACCCCCAGAGTCCTGATACATTCTCCACACCCCCAGAGTCCCGATACACAGCCCATACCCCCAGGGACACGATACACAGTCCACACCTCCAGGGACACGATACACAGTCCACACCCGCAGGGACACGATACACAGCCCACACCCCCAGAGTCTCGATACACAGTCCACACCCCCAGGGACACGATACACAGTCCACACCCCCAGGGACACGATACACAGTCCACACCCCCAGTGACACAATACACAGCCCACACCACTAGGGACCCGATACACAGCCCACACCACGAGGGACCCGATACAAAGCCCGCACCCCCAGGAACACGATACACAGCCCACACCACTCGGGATCCGATACACATCCCACACCCCAAGGGACACGATACACAGCCCACACCCCCAGGGACACGATATACAGCCCTCACCCCCAGGGACACGATATACAGCCCACACCACTAGGGACCAGATACACAGCCCACACCACTAGGGACCCGGTACAAAGCCCACACCCCCAGGGACACGATACACAGCCCACGCCTCCAGGGACCTGATACACAGCCCACACCCCCAGGGACAGTATACACAGTCCACACCCCCAGTGACACAATACACAGCCCACACCACTGGGGACCCGATACATAGCCCACACCAATAGGGACCCGATTCACAGCCCACACCTCCAGGGACACGATACACAGCCCACACCACTAGGGATCCGATACACAGCCCACACCCCCAGGGACACGATACACAGCCCACACCCCCAGGGACACGATACACAGACCACACCACTAGGGACCCGATACACAGCCCACACCACGAGGGACCCGGTACACAGCCCACACCCCCAGGGACACGATACACAGCCCACACCTCCAGGGACCCGATACACAGCCCACACCCACATCGTCTCGATACACAGCTCACACCCCCAGAGTCCTGATACATTCCCCACACCCCCAGAGTCCCGATACACAGCCCATACCCCCGGGGACACGATACACAGTCCACACCTCCAGGGACACGATACACAGTCCACACCCCCAGGGACACGATACACAGCCGACATCCCCAGAGTCTCGATACACAGTCCACACCCCCAGGGACATGATACACAGTCCACACCCCCAGGGACACGATACACAGTCCACACCCCCAGTGACACAATACACAGCCCACACCACTAGGGACCCGATACACAGCCCACACCACGAGGGACCCGATACACAGCCCGCACCCCCAGGAACACGATACACAGCCCACACCACTCGGGATCCGATACACATCCCACACCCCAAGGGACACGATACACAGCCCACACCCCCAGGGACACGATATACAGCCCACACCCCCAGGGACACGATATACAGCCCACACCACTAGGGACCAGATACACAGCCCACACCACTAGGGACCCGGTACAAAGCCCACACCCCCAGGGACACGATACACAGCCCACACCTCCAGGGACCTGATACACAGCCCACACCCCCAGGGACAGGATACACAGTCCACACCCCCAGGGACACGATATACAGCCCACGCTCCCAGGGACCCGATACACAGCCCACACCACTAGGGACCCGATACCAAGCCCACACCGCCAGGGACACGATACACAGCCCATACCACTCGGGACCCGATACACAGCCCACACCACTAGGGACCCGATACACAGCCCACACCCCCAGGGACCCGATACACAGCCTACACCCCAGGGACACGATACACAGCCCACACTCCCAGGGACCCGATACACAGCCCACTCTCCCAGGGATCCGACACACAGCCCACACCCCCAGGGACAGGATATACAGCCCACACTCCCAGGGACCCGATACACAGCCCACACCGCCAGGGACACGATACACAGACCATACCACTAGGGACCCGATACACAGCCCACACCACTAGGGACCCGATACACAGCCCACACCCCCAGGGACCCGATACACAGCCCACACCCCCAGAATCCCGATACACAGCCCACACCCCCAGGGACACGATACACAGCCCACACCCCCAGGGACACGATACACAGCCAAACCCCCAGGGACCCGATACACAGCCCACAGCCACAGAGTCCCGGTACACAGCTCACACCCCAATGGACCCAAATTACAGCCCACACCCCCATAGACTCAATACACAGCCCACACCCACAGAGTGCTGATACATTCCCCACACCCCCAGAGACCCGATACACAGCCCACACCCCCAGGGACCCGATACACAGCCCACACCCCCAGGGACCCGATACACAGCCCACACCACTAGGGACCCGATACACAGCCCACACCCCCAGGGACACGATACACAGCCCACACCACTAGGGACCCGGTACACAGCCCACACACCCAGGGACACGATACACAGCCCACACCTCCAGGGACCCGATACACAGCCCACAGCCCCAGGGACACGATACACAGCTCACACCTCCAGGGACACGATACACAGCCCACACTCCCAGGAACCCGATACACAGCCCACACCACTAGGGACCCGATACATAGCCCACACCACTAGGGACCCCATACACAGCCCACACCCCCAGGGACACGATACACAGCCCACAACACTAGGGATCCGATACACAGCCCACACCCCCAGGGACACGATACACAGCCCACACCCCCAGGGACACGATACACAGCCCACACCACTAGGGACCCGATACACAGCCCACACCACTCGGGACCCGGTACACAGCCCACACCCCCAGGGAAACGATACACAGCCCACACCTCCAGAGACCCGATACACAGCCCACACCCCCAGAGTCTCGATACACAGTCCACACCCCCAGGGACACGATACACAGTCCACACCCCCAAGGACACGATACACAGTCCACACCCCCAGGGACAAGATACACAGCCCACACTCCCAGGGACACGATACACAGCCCACACCCCCAGGGACCCGATTCACAGCCCACACCCCTAGAGTCTCGATACACAGCCCACACCCCCAGGGACACGATACACAGCCCACACCCCCAGGGACACGATACACAGTCCACACCCCCAGGGACACGATACACAGCCCACACCACTAGGGACCCGATACACTGCCCACACCTCGAGCGACCCGATACACAGCCCGCACCCCCAGGAACACGATACGCAGCCCACACCACTAGGGGCCCGATACACAGCCCACACCCCCAGAGTCCCGATACACATCCCACACCTCCAGGGACCCGATACACAGTCCACACCCCCAGGGACACGATACATAGTCCACACCCCCAGGGACACGATACACAGCCCACACTACGAGGGACACGATACACAGCCCACACCTCCAGGGACCCGATACACAGCCCACACCCCCAGGGATCCGATACACAGCCCACACCCCTGGGACCCGATACACAGCCCACACCACTAGGGACCCGATACACAGTCCACCCTCCAGTGATCCGATACACAGTCCACACCCCCATGGACCCGATACACAGTCCACACCACTAGGGACCCGATACCAAGCCCACACCGCCAGGGACACGATACACAGCCCATACCACTAGGGACCCGATACACAGCCCACACCACGAGGGACCCGATACACAGCCCACACCCCCAGGGACCCGATACACAGCCTACACCCCAGGGACACGATACACAGCCCACACTCCCAGGGACCCGATACACAGCCCACTCTCCCAGGGATCCGACACACAGCCCACACCCCCAGGGACAGGATATACAGCCCACACTCCCAGGGACCCGATACACAGCCCACACCGCCAGGGACACGATACACAGACCATACCACTAGGGACCCGATACACAGCCCACACCACTAGGGACCCGATACACAGCCCACACCCCCAGGGACCCGATACACAGCCCACACCCCCAGAATCCCGATACACAGCCCACACCTCCAGGGACACGATACACAGCCCACACCCCCAGGGACACGATACACAGCCAAACCCCCAGGGACCCGATACACAGCCCACAGCCACAGAGTCCCGGTACACAGCTCACACCCCAATGGACCCAAATTACAGCCCACACCCCCATAGACTCAATACACAGCCCACACCCACAGAGTGCTGATACATTCCCCACACCCCCAGAGACCCGATACACAGCCCACACCCCCAGGGACCCGATACACAGCCCACACCCCCAGGGACCCGATACACAGCCCACACCACTAGGGACCCGATACACAGCCCACACCCCCAGGGACACGATACACAGCCCACACCACTAGGGACCCGGTACACAGCCCACACACCCAGGGACACGATACACAGCCCACACCTCCAGGGACCCGATACACAGCCCACAGCCCCAGGGACACGATACACAACTCACACCTCCAGGGACACGATACACAGCCCACACTCCCAGGAACCCGATACACAGCCCACACCACTAGGGACCCGATACATAGCCCACACCACTAGGGACCCCATACACAGCCCACACCCCCAGGGACACGATACACAGCCCACAACACTAGGGATCCGATACACAGCCCACACCCCCAGGGACACGATACACAGCCCACACCCCCAGGGACACGATACACAGCCCACACCACTAGGGACCCGATACACAGCCCACACCACTCGGGACCCGGTACACAGCCCACACCCCCAGGGAAACGATACACAGCCCACACCTCCAGAGACCCGATACACAGCCCACACCCCCAGAGTCTCGATACACAGTCCACACCCCCAGGGACACGATACACAGTCCACACCCCCAAGGACACGATACACAGTCCACACCCCCAGGGACAAGATACACAGCCCACACTCCCAGGGACACGATACACAGCCCACACCCCCAGGGACCCGATTCACAGCCCACACCCCTAGAGTCTCGATACACAGCCCACACCCCCAGGGACACGATACACAGCCCACACCCCCAGGGACACGATACACAGTCCACACCCCCAGGGACACGATACACAGCCCACACCACTAGGGACCCGATACACTGCCCACACCTCGAGCGACCCGATACACAGCCCGCACCCCCAGGAACACGATACGCAGCCCACACCACTAGGGGCCCGATACACAGCCCACACCCCCAGAGTCCCGATACACATCCCACACCTCCAGGGACACGATACACAGTCCACACCCCCAGGGACACGATACATAGTCCACACCCCCAGGGACACGATACACAGCCCACACTACGAGGGACACGATACACAGCCCACACCTCCAGGGACCCGATACACAGCCCACACCCCCAGGGATCCGATACACAGCCCACACCCCTGGGACCCGATACACAGCCCACACCACTAGGGACCCGATACACAGTCCACCCTCCAGTGATCCGATACACAGTCCACACCCCCATGGACCCGATACACAGTCCACACCACTAGGGACCCGATACCAAGCCCACACCGCCAGGGACACGATACACAGCCCATACCACTAGGGACCCGATACACAGCCCACACCACGAGGGACCCGATACACAGCCCACACCCCCAGGGACCCGATACACAGCCTACACCCCAGGGACACGATACACAGCCCACACTCCCAGGGACCCGATACACAGCCCACTCTCCCAGGGATCCGACACACAGCCCACACCCCCAGGGACAGGATATACAGCCCACACTCCCAGGGACCCGATACACAGCCCACACCGCCAGGGACACGATACACAGACCATACCACTAGGGACCCGATACACAGCCCACACCACTAGGGACCCGATACACAGCCCACACCCCCAGGGACCCGATACACAGCCCACACCCCCAGAATCCCGATACACAGCCCACACCTCCAGGGACACGATACACAGCCCACACCCCCAGGGACACGATACACAGCCAAACCCCCAGGGACCCGATACACAGCCCACAGCCACAGAGTCCCGGTACACAGCTCACACCCCAATGGACCCAAATTACAGCCCACACCCCCATAGACTCAATACACAGCCCACACCCACAGAGTGCTGATACATTCCCCACACCCCCAGAGACCCGATACACAGCCCACACCCCCAGGGACCCGATACACAGCCCACACCCCCAGGGACCCGATACACAATCCACACCCCCAGGGACACGATACACAGCCCACACTCCCAAGGACCCAATACACAGCCCACAATCCCAGGGACCCGATACACAGCCCACACCACTAGGGACCCGATACACAGCCCACACCCCCAGGGACACGATACACAGCTCACACCCCCAGGGACACGATACACAGCCCACACCACTAGGGACCCGATGCATTGCCCACACCACAAGGGACACGATACACAGCCCACACCCCCAGGGACACGATACACAGCCCACACCACTAGGGACCCGATACACAGCCCACACCACTAGGGACCCGGTACACAGCCCACACACCCAGGGACACGATACACAGCCCACACCTCCAGGGACCCGATACACACCCCACAGCCCCAGGGACACGATACACAGCTCACACCTCCAGGGACACGATACACAGCCCACACTCCCAGGAACCCGATACACAGCCCACACCACTAGGGACCCGATACATAGCCCACACCACTAGGGACCCCATACACAGCCCACACCCCCAGGGACACGATACACAGCCCACAACACTAGGGATCCGATACACAGCCCACACCCCCAGGGACACGATACACAGCCCACACCCCCAGGGACACGATACACAGCCCACACCACTAGGGACCCGATACACAGCCCACACCACTCGGGACCCGGTACACAGCCCACACCCCCAGGGACACGATACACAGCCCACACCTCCAGAGACCCGATACACAGCCCACACCCCCAGAGTCTCGATACACAGTCCACACCCCCAGGGACACGATACACAGTCCACACCCCCAAGGACACGATACACAGTCCACACCCCCAGGGACAAGATACACAGCCCACACTCCCAGGGACACGATACACAGCCCACACCCCCAGGGACCCGATTCACAGCCCACACCCCTAGAGTCTCGATACACAGCCCACACCCCCAGGGACACGATACACAGCCCACACCCCCAGGGACACGATACACAGTCCACACCCCCAGGGACACGATACACAGCCCACACCACTAGGGACCCGATACACTGCCCACACCTCGAGCGACCCGATACACAGCCCGCACCCCCAGGAACACGATACGCAGCCCACACCACTAGGGGCCCGATACACAGCCCACACCCCCAGAGTCCCGATACACATCCCACACCTCCAGGGACACGATACACAGTCCACACCCCCATGGACACGATACACAGTCCACACCCCCAGGGACACGATACACAGCCCACACCACGAGGGACACGATACACAGCCCACACCTCCAGGGACCCGATACACAGCCCACACCCCCAGGGATCCGATACACAGCCCACACCCCCAGGGACCCGATACACAGCCCACACCACTAGGGACCCGATACACAGTCCACCCTCCAGTGACCCGATACACAGTCCACACCCCCATGGACCCGATACACAGTCCACACCCCCAGGGACACGATACACAGCCCACACCACTAGGGACCCAATACACAGCCCACACCCCCAGGGACACGATACACAGCCCACACCCCCAGGGACACGGTACACAGCCCACACCCCCATTGACACGATACACAGCCTACACCCCCACTCTTTATCACTAGCTAACACATCCTGACACAAACTGTTGGAAAAAGTGAATACATTCCCTTTAGCTTGCTAAGTATCGAAGCCCCAATTCTGCTTTTCCCATACACTTCCAAGTGGACTGTTTCGGACCAAGTGCTCATGATCACATTCAGCAAGTTTCCCGATTAGACTGCAATTCGTACATATCCTATTTATTAGCCCATTGTGCATCAACGAGCCCCACCCCCGCATCTTCCTAAAGAACAGGCAACTACCAGAAAATTCATGCCCTAGAGTAACTTTGTGTAATCAATATAAAAAATTTAAATGCAAAATACCCACTGACTCCTTTTGTTGCTGCTGTTATATTCACCATCTGCTGCAATCAGTTGCTCAAAAATACGCAAAATGGCAGCACACATGCACAGACACACATGTTCCACTCTACATTCAGTCGAGCTCTTATTCCATTTCATGGAAATTTGCAATCGATAGCATAAGAAAGGTCAAGGACAAGAAGAGGCCATCGGCCCATCGAAGCTCGTCTCTTTGTTGCCCCAAGTCTCCCATTCTGACACTATATTTGGAATTTCCCCAATGTTTCAGCCTGTTTCACCCCTGCCTGGTAACTTATTCCAAGCATTATCCCTCTTTGGCCGAGTTCTGCATTTTGACAGAGTAATGTGTATTTGCTTCATGGGTACTTTGCTTAAGAATTCATTGTAACACATTGCTATTAAGTAACTAGTTGGTTTTTTAGCCAAGAACACGCATGGATTCAACACCTCTGAGAAACATTTCCACTGAAAAGAATTTGCGATAAATTGCTCACTTTGGCTTCAAGTAAATGGTCTTCCATCATTTTTGTGCATTATGTGTGAGTCATGCTGTAGCTATGTTGTTCTTTTGTTTAATGGTCCAATGCCATTCACAACTGGATGTGGCAGGATTGCAGAGCTTTGATCTGATCCACTGCTTGTGGGATTGCTTAGCCCTCAATAGGATGCTGTTTCCGCTGTTTAGAAACATAGAAACATGGAAAGTGGGAGCAGTGGTAGGCCATTCGGCCCTTCAAGTCTGCGCCGCCATTCAGTGTGATCGTGGCTGATCCTCTATCTCAACGCTGCATTCCTGCTTTTTTTCCCCATACCCCTTGATGCCTTTTCTTTCTAGAAACCTGTCTATCTTCCTCTTGAATGACTTCAGTGACTTGTCCTCCACAGCCTTCTGTGGTGGAGAATTCCACAGGTTCACTGCCCTCTGGGTGAGGGAGTTTCTCCTTGTCTCGGTCCTGGATTTCCTGCCTCATGTCCTGGGACTGTGTCCCCTCATTCTGGACTTCCCAGCCAAGGGAAACATCCTCCCCGCATCCAGTCTATCCAACCCAGTTAGAATTTTATACGTTTCAGTGGGATCCCCTCTCATTCTTCTGGACTCTGGTGAATGCAGGCCTAGTCGACCCAATCTCTCCTCGTGCGATGGTCCTGCCATCCTGGGAGTCAGTCTGGTGGACCTTCACTGCCATGCCTCTATGGCAAGTATATCCTTTCGTGGGTAGGGAGACCAGGGTTGCACTTGGTGCTCCGAGTGCGGTCTCACCAAGGCCCTGTATAACTGTAGAAAGACATCCTTGCTCCTGTACTCAACTCCTCTTGCAGTGAGGGCCATCATGCCATTTGCCTTCCTCACTACTTGCTGCACCTGCATGTTTGCTTTCAATGAAAGGTGTACAAGGACACCCAGGTCCCTCTGTACATTGACACTTCCCAAGCCATCACCATTTAAATAATACTTTGTCCTTATGGTTTTCCTACCAAAGTGGATAACTTCACATTTATCCATGTTATACTGCATCTGCCATGTGTTTGTCCACTCATTCAACCTATCTAAATCGCCTTGCAGCGTTTTTGCATCCTCCTCACAACTCACAATCCCACTTAGTTTTGTGTTGTCAGCAAACTTGGAAATAATACATTTGGTTCCCTCATCCAAATCATTTATATATATTGTGAATAGCTGGGGCCCAAGCATTGATCCCTGTGATACCCCACTAGTCACTGCCCGCAACCCTGAAAAAGACCCATTTATTCCTACTCTCTGTTCCCTGTCAGTTAACCAATTTTCAATCCATGCCAATACATTACCTACAATCCTATGTGCTTTAATTTTGCACACTATGTGGGACTTTATCAAAGGCCTTCTGAAAATCCAAATACACTACATTTGCTGGTTCTCCCTTATCTATTCTATCAGTTACATCCTCAAAAAAACTCCAGTAGGTTTGTCAAACATGATTTTCCATTCATAAATCCACGTTGACTTTGTTTAATCCCGTTGATATTATCTAAGTGTGCCGTTATCACATCCTTTATAATAGACTCCTTATGTCTCAGACCAGCTATTTTATAACAGACTGGAAATGAAAACCCAAGATCTTTCTGACTCTATACTGCAGACATTTACAGGGTAAATACACCAAGCCACTTGGGGAAGCTATGCAAAGGCTTTTTGGTGGTATCAAAATTCTCTTGACATTACAAATTCTCCTGTCATTACACATGGGCTAATTTAAAAAAAAGAGATGGCAAAATTAATCAGGGTCCTTGTTCAGTTTATCACCTGGTAAACGCTACCGTGATTGAGCATATCTGATACTTTCCTTTTCAAATCTGGAAATGGAGGGTCACAGTGACGAGGACAGCGTCAGTAACAGCAGTGGAGTCTCAAGTGTGCAATACCTCCAGCGCAAGCTGCTCCAAGTATGCAGCGATTCTGAGATGGGCGACTGGGTGACATCATCAAAACCCTGGTTGCCGTTTTGGAGCGTGGGCAGGAACATTGGCAGGACCCAGGTACAGAGGAGTGGGAAGGTCGGGGCGGATGAGCGGCGAGTGTTTGTGGCGAAATGCGGTGAATATTTATGGCGGTGGAGCAGTGAAAGATCGTGGCGGAGGTGCGACAGATGAGGGTATGAGGCCCAGAAGAGCCGAGGGCCCAGAGGCCGCACGGGCCAGCCCACACTGCGAAATGTGTGTGCGCAAGGTCCGTGCAGCAGAGCAGGTCTCCAGTTGTTCTGAATAAAAGCCTAGCTCTGTCAAGCCCATATGGTGGCTGGTGTGCAACAGTCACCACACATTAAAAAAATTCACGCACAGGCATCTTCCACCCCTTCGATTGGAGTTCAGGATTGGAACATCGGGTCCTTCATCGAAACACCTGTGAACTCGTGTGGAAGCAAGTCATCTTCGTTTGAGGGACCGGCTATGATGATGCTGATGATTTTGTTCTGTGAGGGCAACAGGCTGAGCAAGTTATTTCACTAACAGCCATCGTGAAATTACAAGAAGATTTAATTTCGCTTTGCACTCGATTTGCACCATTACGCAATTCTATTGGAAATGGATTTGGCCTGGAAAGCCAGGCTGTCTTCTTTGGGTCAGCAGCTCTTTAAAAGGGAAAATGCTCATTCTCTGATAGATTGTGGTGGGACATTCTGGGAAAAGCATTAGCAAGATGTATGGTACATTTAACATCCTGTCATGAAGGAAATGTAGAAAAAGAAAGAAATGCAACCAGAGTCTCAGTAACTAGACTGTACTGATTTCTCTAATTGATCAATATAGAGGATTATGTAAATGGTGCACTACGTAAATATTTGAATGGATGTTTAGCAATATAGATTTTAGACTCATGACAAATATATCATGCCCAATTATCGAGTCATGTCTGGGGAAGTGGAACAGTGCAACAGGTATGTCTTATGTTCTTATGTCTTGTTTGTGTCTCATTGATATTTTATTGGCCCAGAAATCCATGTCGGCTGCTTCCCGTGAGCGATCGGGTAAAAAACTTTAAAAAGATGCTCCTCAAATTCTGGCTGCACTTCAGTCCCACACTCCTGATCTTTGGGCACCCTGTACGGAGGGGAGCGTGTAGGTCCGAGGGCCTCCTCGTACGACTGCTCTTGGGCATGGCCAAGGGGGCCATCAGCCGGTCCAGGCAGCAAGCGGTCGAGGGGGTCATTCAGCCCGACTGCCTGCCTCTCTTCTGCGGTTACATCCGAGCCAGGGTGTCCCTTGAGATGGAGCTCGCGGTGTCCACCGGTACGCTTGCGGCCTTCCACAAGAGGTGGCCGCCAGAGGGACTGGAGTGCATCATCACTCCCGGCAACCAAATTTTAATTTGATTACCTTTGTTTAAAGTTTAAATCATTTATTGTGCCAGTTTTTAGTCCCCCCACCCCCCGTTTTAGCCAGAAGGCGCTTGTATAATGTGTGTTTTTAGTGCCCTAAAAAAAAAAGGGCACTTGAAAAGTGTTTGGAGTGTCCCTACCCCCTTTAATCAGGGGACACTTGATTTAATTGTTTATTTTGTTTACAACCAAAAAGAGTTGTAGAGTTGTTGATGGATGGCACCGGAAGAGCTGGCGCGGCGCCTATCCTGGGTCGATGTCCGTCACGCATCCAATGCCTTTTACCTTTAACCTGCAGGCATTTCACCTCGGTTGTCTGATGACTGGAAATGGTAAGAAACTCTCGAGAATATTGGTCGGCCATATCCATTGACATAGCTGTCTGAAAGGCTAAATCAAAAGTCAAGTTCGGAGTTGTCAACAACTTTTTTCTGATCGCTTCATTTTTCATCCCACATACAAAGCAGTCACGCAATGCTCGATCCTGAAAGTTTCCGAAATGACAGTGAATGGATAGCTTCTTTAAAGCTACAATGTACTCACTGATACTTTCGTCGGTTAATTGATTTTGTATTCCAAAATGATAACTTTCAGCAATTTCCAGGGGCTCAGGACTGTAGTGCTGTTCTAACATGCTTAGAATCTCTTCCAGTGCTTGACCTTTGGCTTGACGGGAACAAGCACATTTGTCAGGGTTTCGTACATCTCGGGGCCTGCTTCAGTCAGGAAAAAAGTCTGTTTACTTTCTAACACCACTGATTATGGTTTTCATCATCGGGGACCTCGATGATACTATTTGCAGTGAAAAACATTTCCCGCCGCTCCACATATGCTCCGAAAGTCTCTTGGTCGCGATGGAACTCACCCAAGCGCCCCATTATTCCCATAGGCGTGGCCATCTGGACTCTTCACAACGAGATGGAATTGAACCTGAATGCCAGGTAAACTGCAGCTGTACAAATACAGCACAGAGGACATGCGCAATGTGCTAGGGATACAGAGGCACAAACACTGTTTCTTCATGGTCAGAATAAGCTCTATTCTCTTGCACATCAGATAAGGCATTCTCCCTATAGCTCTGCATCAGTTGAACAAACCAAGGGCTAGACTTTCCACTTGGTGGCTAAGGCCGAAAAAAATGGGCCTTGTTCCAGCGATGCGGGTCGTATCGCCCGTGCTGATCGCCGGCACAAGGCCCATTTTTTTTGCGTTTTTCCACTCGGCCTTCCCCCAACGATATCAAATGGGTGATGTGATTTCTTGGCGATCTCACGATCGCCAAAGAAAATGGAAATGAATGGAAAAAAAAAGCTTCCCTAGCAATGCATTACTGCGCATGTGCAGGTTGATTTTTTGTTCAGGTTGATGCTCTTTCCCACGTTTTGAGGGGTCAGGGGTCTTCACACATGCTCAGAAGCTCTGTGTGGGTCTGGGAGAGAGAGAGAGAGAGAGAGAGAGGAGAAAGGAAGCGGAGATTTGACAAAGCACTTACCAGAGAAAAATACTACCCTTAATTCAATTCAATTTAAACAATGGAGGGATCATTAGAAAGGCAAAGGGCCAAGCCCTTCAGCGAGGAGGCTAATGAGGCCCTTGTTAACATTGTTAGCGCGAGGTGGGAGGATCTGACACGGGGTGGGCATGGGAAACCTCCACCCCATGCATATCGGAGGATTTGGGCAGAGATTGCCGACGCTAATGAAGCGCAGACACAGGACCAGTGCCGCAAAAGATGGAACAGCCTACTGGCGGCTGCAAGAGTAAGTTGAAATTTATATTTAAAATCATCCATATTTATTATTTAATGATGTATGGAAATTCTAACTAGAATCTGCAATGTTATCTCGTAATCTTTAAACATAACTAAATAACTAAATTAGGATTACATTTATGCACCGCAACATAAATTTGAATGTTACAGTATGAAATATCTTATTCCTATGCAATGTAATGCAAATTTGTAATTGAACATATAAATCTGTCAGTCTTAAATGTTTATTGCCAAATCCATTTGCTTCTGCCGTGCAAAGTTACCTTATCTATTACAGAAAAAGAGATCTATCAACCAACGCGAGCAACGCAGGACGGGCGGGGGCTGTGCCATGCTGCAGTCTCTCACTGCTTACGAAGAGCTTGCAGTGGCCTTGGTAGGGCCAGAAAGCCGTTCAGTCACAACCCGTGGTGTGGCCGAACCACCCTAGAGTCACGTGAGTAATGAGAACTGTGCATTGTGCAATGTGTGAATCAATAGTAAATATTTGTTATGCAGGTAATCCTATGCCATGATACTTTAATTTGATATATAATTGAGTTATACTATTGAGATGAACTATTGATCTTCAAATGAGGTAATGTTAGGCTTGGTGAGTGCTTATGCATATGAGCTAATGGTAATGTTTTGAGTTCTTGAAAAATTGAGATGAATTGATTTGAATTGTCAAACGTTGTTTATAAATTTCATTTGTCTTTCAAAGGTCAACAAGTATCAGTGGAGTCACGTCCACTGAACCTTCAGGAATCTCCCAGGAGGAAGAGCCAGAGGAGGAGCCAGTGCAGACTCTTGCTGCTGCTGTGCATGAGCAGGAGGAGGAGCAGGAGGAGGAGGAGGAGGAAGAAGAAGAGATTTTTTTTGTCGGGTGGGGAACAACCTGCGGCCATCTCTTTTGAGAAAGATAAGGCACCGGGACCAAGCGGTGTGCAGGTGGTGCTGCCAAGGCGCGTGACATTGCAGACACCGACCCCATGGAGGTCCGGTTGGTGTGATAGGCACTCACCTGCCACAGAGGAACAGACGGAGAGCTTACTATCCCCGTGCAGGGGATTCGCGGGTTTCTCAGCCAATTGGAGCCAGGTCTCCACAACCTGGAGCGAGTTCTGTACGCGCTTCTCCAGCTGGTATTCTGAGCAGTCACAGACTGCTCGGGAGACTTTGGAGGCGATCAGGAAGCAGACAGCCGCAACAAATGCCCTATGGCATGCGTTGCTGGTTGGACACGGCGCTGCACCCCTAAGGTGTCGTGTTCACTGGCAGCGAGACCCCAAGCACGCAAGCGAGTACAGAGGACACAGTTCCTCCTGACTCGGAAGTAGAGCCTGAGGCTTCTGCTTCCGCTCCGTCACCTCCACCATGGCAGGAAGTCTTGCCGTCCCACGCTGCACGATGTCTTGGTGTCGGTCTGTGTAGACCAAAATGGGCGGGTGGGATAGGATCTGAAGGGAAACGTGGCCGCAGGTATGGAGGGGGGAGTGTTTTTCAATAGTTCCGTTGTTACATAAATGTTCACTTTTTATTATTACTTTATTATTCTCTTGTTATCCTTACTAAATTGGGCACTTGTTATCATTACTGAAATGGTCACTTGTTATCATCGCTTAAATGGTCACTTATTATTACTTAAATGGTCACTTGTTATCATCACTTAAATGATCACTTGTTATCATTACTTAAATGACCACTTGTTATGAGTTCAATTTCTTCTTCTTCTGACGTTTTTGGATTTTGAGGGAAGGGTGGGTTGGTGCGGTGGGGGTGGGGGGTTGGAGGGAGGGTGTTGTTCATTAGTTCATTAAAAAAAAAATTGTTTCTTAATAAAAAAAAAGTTCTTCTACAACTTTTGTATTTTCTCTCTTAGTTACAATGTACAGTTTTTCATAAATATTTGTTTATTCTGTTTCCCCACGGTAATGAAACTTTTGATTAACCGTAACTGTAATTGAACGTTTGAATATCAACAATAATAGTTCATGCGAAGCGTTCATTAATGAGCTGCTGACGCAAAAGCTTAGCGGCCGTGTAACTGCCACTGGCTACTGATCTTCGGAAAGGTGAGGTGGTACCGGTGCTAGGTCACCATGCTGATTAAGCTCCCCTATGTCCTCGCCCGCGTCCTCTCCAGTCTGTTCCTCCTCTTCATCCTCACCGGCTGCCTCTTCTGTCTCATCTCCTTCTGGAGGTGGACCTGCAGCATGATCTGGCATTATTTGTCCACTCTTTACAGCTAGGTTATGCAGCATGCAACACACCACAATAAACTCTGCTACCTGATCAGGGTGGTATTGGAGGCTGCCTCTGGAATGATCCAGGCATCTGAAGTGCTGCTTTAGGACTCCAATTGTCTTTTCAATGATGTTGCGAGTCGCTATGTGACTTTCATTATACCGCTTCTGTGCTTCAGTGACAGGATTACGCAGAGGGGGTCATAAGCCAACTGACAAGGCCATATCCTTTATCCCCCTGCATCCAACCATGACCTTCTGGCTGAATGGCAAACAGGTCAGGGATAGCACTTTCACGTAAGATGTGCGCATCATGGATGCTGCCAGGAAATGTAGCATTTACTGTCATAATTGTTTGATTGTAGTCGACAACAAGCTGCACATTTAGTGAGTGGAACCCCTTTCTGTTACGAAACACCTCTGCGTTCTTTAAGGGTGCTTTCAGGACAATGTGCGTGCAGTCTATTGCTCCCTGCACCTTGAGGAAGTCTGCTATTCTCGAGAAACCCAAAACCCTCTCAGTCTGTGCCTCCCTGGTCATTGGGAAGCTTATGAAGTCCATCCTGCGAGCGTAAATGGGCTTCAGTCACCTGTCGAATGCAGCAGTGTGTAGCGCTGAGAGATATGGCAGGTGTCGCCAGCTGAAGCCTGAAAAGATCCCGATGCGTAGAAGACTAGGGCAGCAGTAACCTTCACCTCAATGGTCAGTGCAGTTCTGATGGTGCTGGAAGGCTGCAGATCATCCTTGATGAGTTGACATATCTCATCGATGACCTCCTTCCGGAATCGCAGCCTCCTAAGACAAGCATTTTCAGACAAGTTCAGGTAGGATTGCTTTTCCAAGTACCTTCGTTGGCTGTACGGTCTCCTCCCCGGTCTTCATCTCTGTCTACGCATTACTCTGCCACCTCTTTGATTGATCCTTTCAGTAACCAGTATGTGAGCAGCTGCAATTAAAGGCAGGGAAAGCATGGGCCCCATCACTATCAATAATTATTCTCACTAATTTTAATAATCTCTCTACTCTATACTCTCTAATCACTGTACTCTGCACTCTCTGTATTCTCTAGGCTGTATACCAGTCAGTTTGACAGGCCCTAACAATATCATTAAATAACTTCACTATGTAAAAGCTATTTACAAAATAATTGCAATATATGAAAACTATTTATCATGAATAAGTTGATAATACCTATTTATATTCCCTGTCCCAAATATCTGAGTACAATTTTCTTCAATTTTACTCTAAATGACTCACAACTAATTCTCCACCCTTCCTCCGAAGTTCAAAATGGCGTTCGTAGTGCCCATTTCCTTCTCTTAGGCCCTGAAAAAGCAACTATTTTTCAGCACTCTTTTGGGCCTTGCATCGGCCCAGCGAAGTGCATGCTAGGTGCTGGAACTTGGGATGGGCCTTGTGTGGGCGATCATTTGGGCGATCATCTCACCGATCAAAGTGGAAACTTAGGCACCTGTTTTTCCGGCGATATTTTGGGCCTAGTTTCCACTTTTTGCTCAAAATGGGCGATAGAGGTCTGTTTTGGGCGATAGATGGGCCATAGATGGGCGATGTGAAGTGGAAAGTCTAGCCCATAGTCCCTTTGCCGCATTCTACAAGTTTATTCCGGGTTGTCATTCATTAGGGGTTAAACCTCGCATGGCTGAGAACAAAACAATTTTACAAGGTGCTGACAATCCCCTCAGTCACTGCCCCAATCTGTCATTCATTCTGATAAAAATGGAATCAAAAATATTTTAAAGTCCTCGGAACAGCATGCACTTGCAAAACTTGTTGCACAGAGCAACTTTCCTTTGGTCAAACTGATCTACAGAAACTTCTGCGTTTTCAGCTTTTTTCACACATACAAATACAGGGAATCAAAAAAGTTCCTCGCGCTTATGATATACTGAAATGGGAAATGATCAGATGTTAAAAGTTTCTGTTTGTGAGGGAGAAGGTTTCAGTTTCAGAAAATGTTGCTGTTATAATAAATCTAATATTGAATATTGGGAAGACCGAAGCCATTGTTTTTAGTTCCCGGCACAAACTCCGTTCCCTAGCCACTGACTCCATCCCTCTTGTTACTATAATAAATCTACTGTCTATTTCTTCAACAACAACAAAAATAACAAAAGTCACTCACAGGATGCACTCTGATCTGGTCAAAAAGTGATTTCCTAGTTGAAAGGAGAGCTGGAAACCAGATGTAACAAAACGTTTGAATGTTGCCATAAGGAAAATATAGAATGCAAGCCTACCTCTTTTATTAGATCTTGATTAATCTACATTAATCGTTAAAAGATTCCACAGCTCTTCACATTAGGTTTCGCCAGAGGACAATAGGTTTGAGACTGAGTGTGGCGCTGACATTGACTCCCGCTATATTCGGTGGGAGTTTTCTGGCGGCGCAACAGCATTGCGCCCTGATCTCCTTCGCCCGGAGATCATGGCGTCATCACCATGTGCATCGCCCCGGTAGCACCCCAGACGTGAAATTGACTTCTACCCCCTGCAGCATCGCCGGGCAAAAACACCGACAGCTGCAGGAGGCGTGCATCAGGCGGCCGGCCGCTTCAGGGGCGATGATTAAAGGCAAAGTGGCCCAGGTAAGTTTAAAAAAAACTTCACCTTTCTTGTTCCAGTTTTTTTGCCGGGATCCTGCTCACGATTGATCGGCCTGGCACTCTACTTGAGTGCCGGGCTGATCGCGCAGGATCGCGGCTGCCATGGTGGTTCAGGTCGGTGCTTTTTATATTGCAGAGCCTGCAGCGATGGCCCGTTCCTTTAAGGGAGGGAAGGATCCTTTGAGCATGGCGGTGCTGCACGGCCCAGTGTGCAGTGCTGCTGAAGTCTCCAACCTGCCTGCTGCCGATTGCACTCCAGGAAGGAAGTAAGTGCTCCATTTCCTTCCTGGAGTGCAAACAGCAAATTTTTTGGAAGTTTGAAATCGTTAGTGCATGGTGCTAACTTTTCAACCTTTTGAAAATTAGTGCCCCAAACGGGATGATAGTGAATTTCTCCCCCCTGATGTTATAATGTTGCCAAATAATTCTACCCAGATGAGTGACATACTGAGCAGGGAATTCCAGAAACAACATATATATTATATTTTTTAGTTTGGAAAGGATTAATGTTACCTTACCTTGAATGAAAAGCTTGTTCCACCATAAAGTTACTCAGCAATGGTGGGCTTGCTCACACTCACATTGTTGTGTAAAACATTAAGATGGCTCAGTGGACAAATGCACTGGCGGGCTTTGGTATTGAGACACAGAGACTGTGAAGGTTTCTGGTTCAGTGCCGCGTTAGCAGATTTCGCCTGGTCAGTGTGAGAGCTTTCAGCGTCCCCAGGTTAATAAGGCAAAAAATAATAACCAAGATTCTTGCTTCCGATCAGGTGACTCTGTTATGTTCAGAATAACTCCACAAGACTGTATATTGTAAGCTCAAACTGTTGTGACCTTGGTCTCTTTAATGTAACTCCAGAGTGAGGAAGCAGCATGGTAGACTGCCTTTTATACCTGCTTGCCCAGGGTGCGCCCCCTGGTGGCAAGCCTTACACATTGGTAATGTTTGCATACATAACCTTATTTTCCCCCCATAAGTCTTAGATACAAGTTATTTACAAGTTGAGGCGATCCGGGGCTCTGTGTTCCCGGGTTGATCGCCTGAGTTGAAGTCCTGGCATGGGTGAGTTGGTCGGATCATTGCTGCACTGCGGTGTGGCTGGTCTGATTGGACTGTCGGGCATGGTGGGTTCATCCTTGTGGTTAACCGCGAGGTCGATTGCTGGTTGGGTGTGTATGGGTGGATCATTATTGGCAATGTCCTCTTCAAACTGTTCTTGGTTGTCAGTGAACCGCAGTTTGGTCTGATCCAAGTGCTTTCTGCATGTTTGTCCATTCAAAAGTTTGACAATAAACTCTCTATTCCCCTCCTGGGCAAACACAGTGCCAGCAACCCATTTGGGATCATGACCGTAATTAAGAAAAAACACAGGGTCATTAACCTCAATGTCACGCGATACAGCCGCGCAATCGTGGTACACGTTATGCCAGTGACGCTGGGTTTCTACATGGTCATTGAGATCCGGGTGGACTAAAGAGAGCCTGGTTTTGAGTGCTCTC
The DNA here is from genome assembly GCF_044704955.1 of Pristiophorus japonicus. Taxonomy (NCBI): domain Eukaryota; kingdom Metazoa; phylum Chordata; class Chondrichthyes; family Pristiophoridae; genus Pristiophorus; species Pristiophorus japonicus. Next base: position 123,050,911 of record NC_091984.1, read on the forward strand.
TTCATTAGCAATTCTGCAGGGAGAACCTCGGTAAGCGAGTGGGGTCGCGTGCGGTAGCTGAGCAGGATCCAAGATAACGGGTCTGCAGGGAACCGTCCATCACCCGTTTCAAGCTCTGCTTGATGGTTTGGACTGCCCGTTCCGCTTGACCATTGGATGCGGGCTTAAACGGCACAGACCTGACATGCTTGATGCCATTGCGGGTCATGAACTCATAGAATTCCGAGTTGGTGAAACATGGTCCATTGTCACTAACAAGACCGTCGGGCAAACCATGGGTGGCAAACATGGCCGGGAGGCTTTCAATGGTGGCAGTGGACGTACATGATGACATTATTATACATTCAAATCCATTTAGAGTAAGCGTCCACTGCTACTAGGAACATCTTTCCTAGAAAGGAGCCAGTGAAATCTACATGGACCCTGGACCACGATTTGGAGGGCCATGACCACAGACTCAATGGGACCTCCCTTGGTGCATTGCTCAACTGTGAGCAAGTGTTACATTGGTGTACGTATGACTCCAATTCCGAGTCAATGCCGAGCTACCAAACATGCGACCTGGCAATAGCCTTCATCATGACTATGCCTGGGTGGGTACTGTGAAGGTTGCGTATCAACGTTTCCCTGCCTTTTTTTGGTAAAACTACATGATTCCCCCATAGGAGACAGCCCGAATGGATGGACATTTAATCCTTGCGTCGGCGGAATGGCTTAATTTCGTCTTGCATTTCCCCGGGAACCACCGACCAGCTTCCATTGAGGATGCAGCTTTTTACTAGTGATAGCACAGGGTCCTGGCTAGTCCAGGTCCTGATCTGGCGAACCATGACGGGTGACCCCTCACTCTCAAGAGCATCCATTACAAGAAGCAAGTCTGCGGGTTGCGTCATTTCCACCCCGGTGATGGGCAATGGTAGCCAACTGAGGGCATCAGCACAGTTCTCAGTGCCTGGTCTGTGGCGGATTACATAGTCATACGCAGATAATGTTAGTGCCCATCTTTGAATGCGGGATGAAGCATTGGTCTTAATACCTTTGCTTTCTGAGAACAACAAAATGAATGGATTGTGGTTGGTTTCGAGCTCGAACCGAAATCCAAATAGGTATTGGTGCATTTTCTTAGCCGTGTATATACATGCTAATGTTTCTTTCTCAACCATACTGTCGGCTCTTTCAGCCTTAGATAAACTTCTGGACGCATATGCAACCGGTTGCAGTTTGCCTGACACATTGGCTTGCAGTAACACACAACCGACCCCGTACGAAGAGGCATCACAAGCTAATACTAAACGTTTACACGGGTCATACAATACAAGTAACTTGTTAGAACATAGCAGGTTTCTGGCCTTGTTAAAGGCTGTCTCTTGAGATTTACCCCAAACCCAGTCGTCACCCTTGCATAGCAATAAATGCAAAGGCTCCAGCAAAGTGCTCAACCCCGGTAGAAAGTTACCAAAATAGTTTAGGAGTCCCTGGAACGAACGCAGCTCCATCACATTCTGTGGTCTGGGTGCATTCTTGATGGCCTCCGCCTTGGAGTCCGTGGGTCTGATACCATCCGCTGCAATCTTTCTCCCCAGAAATTCGACCACTGGCGTCAGGAAAACACACTTGCAGCATTTCAGCCTGAATCCCACTCTGTCCAGTCGCTTTAGAACCTCTTCCAGGTTGTGCAAGTGTTTGGCTGCAACACTACCACCGTGATCAAGATGTCTCGAAACACCATGGTGCTCGGAACCGATTTCAGCAGACTCTCCATGTTCCTCTGGAAGATGGCCGCAGCCGAGCGAATCCCAAAGGGGCATCTGTGGTATATGAACAGTCCTTTGTGTGTGTTGATGCACATCAGTTTTTTCAAAGGTTCAACCAGCTCCTGTGTCATGTAAGCAGAGGTTAGATCCAGCTTGGTAAACGATTTTCCCCCTGCTAGCATTGCGAACAGGTCATCCGCTTTGGTTGGTGTATAGTGGTCCTGTAACGAGACTCGGTTGATCATTACCTTGTAGTCCCCGCAGATTCTGACCGTCCCATCGCTTTTCAACACCGGAACAATTGGACTGGCCCACTCGTTGAACTCGACCGGCGATATGATCTCCTCTCGTTGAAGTCTGTCCAGCTCGATCTCGACTTTTTCTCGCATCATGTACGGAACCGCTCTGGCCTTGTGATAAATGGGTTGTGCATCAGAGACTAGATGGATCTGCAATTTGGCACCTGTGAAGTTGCCGATGCCTGGCTCGAATAATGACGGGAATTTGTTTAGCACTTGGGCACACGGGGCGTCATCCGCCGAAGACAGTGCTTTGATGTCGTCCCAGTTCCATCGGATCTTTCCTAGCCAGCTTCTGCCGAACAGCATTGGGCCATCGCCTGGTACAATCCATAATGGTAAAACATGCACAGCTCCATCGTGCGATAACTTCACTGCTGAACTGCCAGTGACTGGTATGAGCTCTTTGGTGTAAGTGCATAGCATGGTGTGGATCGGGCTTAGTTTTGGCCTTTGTGCCTTGTTGCCCCACAATTTCTCAAAAGCCTTCTGGCTTAATGACTCGCCCCAGTGTCCGATTCCATCGAGACTGGAATTCCGTTAAGTTTGACTTTTAACATTATCGGAGGGCTTTTGGTGGTGAAGGTGTGTACCCCATACACTTGTCTCTTCAGCCGTGGGTTGAGTTGCCTCTCTTACTCGTTCAGCATGATCCGCGCTGGATCGGTCATCTTCTGCCGACTCTGCCACGTGGTGAGTCGCAGCACGTCTGCACATTCATAGAAACATAGAAAATAGGTGCAGGAATAGGCCATTCGGCCCTTCGAGCCTGCACCACCATTCAATAAGATGAGGCTGATCATTCACCTCAGTACCCCTTTCCTGCTTTCTCTCCATACCCCTTGATCCCTTTAGCCATAAGGACCATATCTAACTCCCTTTTGAATATATCCAACGAACTGTCATCAACAATTCTCTGCGGTAGAGAATTCCACAGGTTAACAACTCTCTGAGTGAAGAAGTTTCTCCTCATCTCGGTCCTAAATGGCTTACCCCATTATCCTTAGACTGTGACTCCAGGTTCTGGACTTCCCCAACATCGAGAACATTCTTCCTGCATCTAACCTGTCCAGTCCCATCAGAATTTTATATGTTTATATGAGATCCCCTCTCATCCTTCTAAACTCCAGTGAATACAGGCTCAGTCGATCCAGTCTCTCCTCATATGTCAGTCCTGCCATCCTGGGAATCAGTCTGGTGAACCTTCGCTGCTCTCCCTCAATAGCAAGAACGTCATTCCTCAGATTAGGAGACCAAAACTGAACACAATATTCCAAATGAGGTCTCACCAAGGCCCTGTACCGCTGCAGTAAGACCTCCCTGATCCTATACTCAAATCTCCTAGCTATTAAGGCCAACATACCATTTGCCTTCTTCGCCACTTGCTGTACCTGCATACCAACTTTCAATGACTGATGTACCATGACACCCAGGTCTCGTTGCACCTCCCCCTTTCCTAATCTGCCGCCATTCAGATAATATTCTGCCTTTGTGTTTTTGCCCCCAAAGTGGATAACCTCACATTGATCCACATTATACTGCATCTGCTATGCATTTGCCCACTCACCTAACCTGTCCAAGTCACCCTGCAGCCTCTTAGCATCCTCCTCACAGCTCACACTGCCACCCAGCTTATTATCATCTGCAAACTTGGAGATATTACACTCAATTCCTTCATCTAAGTCATTAATATATATTTCGCTGGAGGTCCCCTATCATTCTACAGCCCTTGCACACATAGTGCTTGAATCGAAATTGATAGGCTCGATGATTATCCCCGCAGCGCCAACATGGTGTTAATAGATTCACATTCATGCCCCACGGCGGAGTGTGAGTCATCCTAGATCTGGCCTCTGCGGGCGTGTAGTCCCTGCCATGTAAAGTTCTGCCTGCTGAAGGCGTTACTTTATGCACAGTACTTGCCAGTGAGCTTCGATGCTGTAATGACATCTGTTTAGTGTTATCGTTCGTGGACATGAAAGCCTGAGCTATCGTGATGGCCTTGCTCAGATCTAGGGATTCGGCAGACAGCATTTTGCGAAGAATGACCTCGTGGCCGATTCCAAGCACAAAAAAGTCCCGCAACAGTTCCCCCAAAAATCCAGCAAATACGCACAGTCCCACAAGGCGTCTTAGGTCGGCGACATAGCTCACCACGTCCTGGCCCTTGGAGCGATGGTGCATATAAAAGCGATACCTGGATATCAAGATGCTCTCCTTCGGCTTGAGGTGTTCCTGAACCAGCATGCACAACTTTGCATATGTCTTCTCTGTTGGTTTCGTCGGTGCTAGTAGATTTTTGATGAGGCCATATATCGTGGACCCGCAAACAGTGAGGAGAATCGTCCTGCGCTTGACCGCGGTTTCTTCTTTATCCAGCTCATTGGCCACGAAGCACTGGTCAAGACACTCAATGAATGCTTCCCAATCATCACCCTCAACAAATCTCTCAAGAATACCAATGGCAGCCATAACCACGTGAAAGTTCGTGATCTGTTACTCGTCGCCAATTGTTGTTTTCAGAATAACTCCACAAGACTGTATATTGTAAGCTCAAACTGTTGTGACCTTGGTCTCTTTAATGTAACTCCAGAGTGAGGAAGTAGCATGGTAGACTGCCTTTTATACCTGCTTGCCCAGGATGTGCAAGTGACCCTTGGGTCTCCCACAGGTGCGCCCTCTGGTGGCAAGTCTTAGACCTTGGTAATGTTTGCATACATAACAGACACCTACTGAAATGTTGACATCAAGTGAAGACAGGAATGGGCCCCATCATGATGGACACCACGTTCAAAGCAGCCTACAAGCACTCAGTAGCCAGCCTCATCCATGAAGAATGGCCACGGGGGCAAGTGTACTAGAGGGCAAACACCTGTACAGTCTTACCACCGCCTTAAGAAAGTAAGAAATAGGAGCAGAAATTCAGCCCCTCGAGCCTGCTCTGCCATTCAGTAAGATCATGGCTGATCTTCTACCTCAACTCCACTTTCCTGCCCGATCCCCATATCCTTGAGCAAAGCTGAATGAGTTTGCCTTCATTGGGGATTAACAAGTCATTTTATTTTGTGTGCGCGGACTAACTTGTAGAAGAAATACAAAGAAGAAAACTCCACTACCGTTTTCGACTGATCTTTTCTTACCTGTTCACTCACCGCTACTTTTTCTGTTAAATATTACCACGGAGGAAGGTATGTCCCTCGGATATTAAGTAATGGGCCCCCACCTCCCGATAAAAGAAAAACAATTTAAGAGATCAGAATGAAGTTTAGGGATTGAGAGAGTCGGGGTAGAGATTTCCTCTGTTCACCAGGGTGGAGTGAGGACATAAACTTGTAAATAAAGAACAGGTTTACAATTCTGCTACATCTAGCACCACAAAGAAATCTTTACCTGATATTGGTTAAACCAGATCACCACATCTTTTCTCTTTCGACACATTGATAGCTATGCTGTGTATTTCCAGGATTTTCTGTTTTTTTTCCTTTCTCTTGTACGTATTGATTCAGTACAACTGCCCTCTCCTATCTCTTTTCTATCTGCAAAAAATATATAAATGAGGCTATTCTCTCTTTGGCACTTTCCATTACTTGTGTTCAACAACTCATCAATCCCATTGCCTCCAGTGGTATCAGTGAGCATGTGATGGCATTGAGAGTTGCTGTGCCGAGAGGCATTCTGTTCCAAGACTGCAGCACGCGAGGAGAAGACTTGTGTTCAGAGCAGATGGGACCTTATCATTCTTCTGACATGTGCCTGAAGTACAACATTATTACCTGACACTGAACAACAACAGCTCACCAGTTCAGTGGTGTTCTCCAGGGATCAGTATTAGGACCACTGCTCGTTTTAATATATATTAATGACCAGGACTTGCGTATACAGGGTATCATTTCAAAATCTGCAGATAACACAAAGCTCGGAAATGTAGTAAACAATGAGGATAGTAACAGACTTCAGAGGTGCTTAGATAGACTGGTGAAATGGGCAGACAGGGAGGAACGACTTCAGATATGCTAAGAGAATATAGAAACTGGGATTGTTCTCCTTCGAGGAGAGAAGGTTAAGGGGAGAGTTGATAGAGATGTTCAATATCATGAAGGATTTAGGCAGAGTAAAGAGAAACTGGTGCGCTCCGATTGGGGTGGTAACCTGCTGGGGCGGGACTTTCCCGCCCCCGACACTGAATTGGGCTTACCGTGCCTCAAAGGGCAATCCCGTGCGCTCCACTTCCTTTGGAGGTGGTTCCCGGGGCGCTACTGGGGCGGTGAGGGAAGCACTACAAGGATGCTCCATGTAGCGCTGACGCACTTCAACGTCCCTCCCCTTCGCTTAAAGGGGAGCTCCGTTGTGCACTCCGCACAGCCTCTGATAGCCTCCAATGGACCACCAGGGCAGCGTGCGACCGGACCAGCAGCCCGGCACCCAAAACAGAGAACCGGGCTGCATGATGGCCGCCCGGAACAACGCAAGGACCACCATCGTAGAGGCAACCCAAGAGTCGACAATCCAGTAAAGATGGCGGCGCGGGACTCAGGCGTCCTCCCCTTTAAGTAGCGCCATGAGAGTGGATGTCGGCCGGCTTCGCGACCCACCCCCCCGAAGTTGGCATTGACATCCACTTGCACCAGCCTCGCAAGGGCTATTTTCCCCACGGGGGTGGTAAAGGGTCAGCATGGGGCGGTGAAGGGTCGACGCACATGGCGATGATGTCATCGCCAGTTGCGCGGCAGCCCACGGCACTAACCGTGGGACACGGAGCTGCCATGGCAGCACCTCTGCAAACTCCCAGGCGATTTCCTGGGAGTCGTTAGCGCCCCTCCCCCACGGGCGAAAAGTCCCCTGCGCCCTGTTAACGTCCCCTGGAGGCGCGAACAGGCCTCTAATAAAGGGGCAATTTTGCCCCCACAGTCTCCAGTGGCAGAATGGTCAGTCTCCAGAGGACACAGATTTAAGGTAATTGGCAAAAGAACCAGAGACAACACAAGGGGGAAAAAACTACACAGCGAGTTATGGTGATCTGGAATGCATTGCCTGAAAGGGTGGTGGAAGCAGATTCAATAATAACTTTCAAAAAGGACTTGGATAAAAACTTTATTTCAACATACAAGATTTAAAAACGTATTTCCTGTTAGGCACGTAATCAATTAACCAGTTCTACCATTCAGTCAGAAAGCAGCAATCTTCCATCCATTCTGATAGCTTTCTTTGCTTTTGACACCCACCGTTCATATCAGATAGTTTGCCTCCTCTCGTGTAATCTGCATTAACATCGAACACAAGAGAATTTCTGATAGCTCTAAGTTGTAAGTGCAGCAATTACTTCCCTGCATAGGCACAACCTCCAGAGTGGGATGGGGCAAGGATGAGGAGGATATATTCTGCTCCCCCCACATGCCCCCCAAATTATCTTCAGCATGAGCTATATCCCACTGCCTCTCATGCTCCAAATCCAAGGACTGCCCCTGACATATGTGAGGCTGTGCCTCTGCTATCAAGGTTAAAAAGAGCTAAAGATAAGACTAGGTAGATCAGTGATGCTAAGGTTACATGTTAAAAACATGAAGATTGCAGGAGGAACCAGTGATCGAGGGAGATAAGGTGTTCTGTCAATAATGAACTACAGTAGGAGACTCCGCGATCAATCGTGATTTCAGGAGATGAACTGGCAAGCTTTGCAATGTCTCAATTTCAAAATTCTCATTCTTATTTTCAAATCCCTCCCCATCTCTGTAATCTCCTTCAGCCCCACAACCCCCCCGAGGTGTCTGCGCTCTTCTATTTCTGCCCTCCTGAGCATCCCTGATTATAATCGCTCAACCATTGGTGGCTGTGCCTTCTGTTGCCTGGGCCCCAAGCTCTGGAACTCCCTGACTAAACCTCCCCGCCTCTCTTTATTCCTTAAAACATACCTCTTTGACCAAGCTTTTGGTCACCTGCACTAATTTCTACTTATGCGGCTCGATAGCAATTTTTTAACTCATAATATTCCTGTGAAGTGCCTAGGGATGTTTCACTACATTAAAGGCACTATATAAATACACGTTGTTGTTGTTGTTAATTTGGTATTCCTCTTCTTTAGTTCCAAACACAAAAGAGTAAAACCAAAAGTTTCTTAACTCCAGATTCCTCACCTCAGAGATACCGGCCCAGAATTTCTGCTCGTGTGGTCTGGCTTACATTGCCAGCGTAATCTGGCTGAAATAGGCCAAACTAGCGCAAAAGATCGCAGAATTTTAAATGAAAGTTACACCAAGGGCGAATCCAGTTTCCACGAACTTTAACACTGGTTGAGAAAACATTGCGCTGGAAGGCGGCCCCACCCACAAAGCTGGCCACGCCCCCAGACCGGAATAATGAGGATGGCGGGTTTCCGCCAATTGCGTCCGTTTGAGGCCGTTCGAGGAGGTTCTTCAAATTGATTTAAATTTGGGTTACTCGTAGGTGGAAGATTAGACACGCTTATTAAAAATACTTATTTTTGGTGTTAAATCCATTTTCAGCTGTATTAAAAATTACAGATTATCACTCTTAAATACATCAAGGAATATTTTTTAATGCCAAAAAAATGACGTTCTATTACGCTACCCAATTGGGCTAGTTGTGGTAGATTTTACGTTTGTGATTATGCAAATGAGGTTGGGCAGAAACTTGAACCATAACTTCACTTTGGATAAACAGCGCAATTTCAGGCACAATTTGTGCCCAGGTTCCTGATTGTGCCCAAAACAGAAACTGTAGCCAATTGTTTGTTCCTGTGGAGCAGCACTGCGTGACTGTACATGACCCACTGTTCGTCAAATAGCAAAGCATTCACCTTTCAGCCAGACCCGATCCCCCTAACACATTATAGTGCGATGCTGGTTAGATACGTATACAAAGCCAAAATAAGCTAGTTAAGGGCACAGAAACTGATTTATTCTTGTACAATGTCACATATTTCACAAACCAATCTGCCACATTAAACAGTGCAGACATGTACTGCTAATTGTGACATCACGAGAGGGGAAGTTACAAGATTCCACATCAAAATATATTTTAAAGCATGTGGCTCAGTCAGAAGGAGGAAAAATTGGATAGGCTGGGGTCATGTACTTTGGAACAGAGGAGGTTGAAGGGAGACCTAATTGAGGTATATAAAATGATGAGGGGCCAAGATAGACTGGATAGAAAGGGCCTATTTCCCTTAGCAAAGGGGTCAACAACCAGGGGGCATATATTTAAAGTAATTGGTAGGAGTTTTAGAGGGGATTTGAGGACAATTTTTTTCACCTAGAGGGTGGTAGGGGTCTGGAACTTACTGCCTGAAAGGGTTGCAGAGGCAGAAACCCTCATAGCATTTAAAAAGTACTTTGATATGCACTTGAAGTGCCATAACCTACAGGGCTACGGACCAAGAGCTGGAATGTGGCATTAAGCTGGGTAGCTCTTTGCATTCAGCATGGACATGATGGGCTGAATGGCCTCCTTCCGTGCTGTACAATTCTATGATTCTATGAGAAGGTTGTGGGTTCAAGCACCACTATCTAGGCTGACACTCCATTGCAGTGCTGTGCTTTCGGAGGTGCTGTAGTTCGAATGAGGCCCTGTCTGCTCTCTCAGGTGGACGTAAAAGATCCCATGACATTATTTCGAAGAAGAGCAAGGGAGTTATCCCCCATGTCCTGGTCAATATTTATCCCTCAATCAACCACAAGAACAGATTACATGTTCATTATCACCTTGCTGTTTGTGGGACCTTGCGAGCGCAAATTGGCCGGTGTGTTTCCCACGTTACAACAGTGACTACATTTCAAAAGTACTCCATTAGCTGTAAAGCATTTGAGATCTCCCGACGTTGTGAAAGGCACAATATAAATGCAAGTCTTTCTTTTTCCTTTGAACTTCATAATTTATTCAATGGAAATCAAGAATTTTCTTTTAACACAACATCAGATTGTCCCACCATCCACACCCTATCTTGACTAATGTTTTTCTAACTCCTGGCATTACCATTTGAATTTGGGCCATCATCCCTTTTGTCTCTCTAATCACTCCTGTCTTCCACCCTATCACAGACCTTCCCTTTTGTTCTTTCTTCCCCTCCCCCTTTCAGTGCTTATTAAGAACCTGTTCTTTTCGAACACTCTCCAGTTCTGACGAAGGGTCATTGACCCGAAACGTTGACTCTGCTGCCTCTCCATGGATGCTGCCTGACCCACTGAGATTTCCAGCATTTTCTGTTTTTATTCCAGATTCCAGCATCCACAGTATTTTGCTTTTGTGTTAGATTGTCTGTCACAGGCTGCAAAGAAAAGCAACTGAAATGAAGAAAGTAAGTAGTTCCTTTGACTCGTAAATAAGGGTTTATGTTTTTTAATGAAACGGGTAAATTCTTTGGAAGATTATACGGCACAGACCAGTGAACACAGTTAGCCACAGAGATCCTAGCCAGAATGCTCTGCAGAAACTTGGCACGTGGGTGGTAACATTTCCCCTTTTTTCCGTCTGCTGACTGTAATAGGTGGGTTTCCCAGTAACAACAAGCCCAGATGGGGTGTAAGATTCAAAATAACGGCTGCAAAAATACTCTGTGCAATTGCGGGAGGGATGGGGGGATGATTTAATCAGGAAAACCTGGCCATAATGAAAGCTGCAGGGACACAGAGAGCGAGGGAAGGCAATATCACACCACCCATGAAGGGAGGCTGTGTTATCAGCTGTTTTCTCACAACAGAGCTGAACACAGCTGTGCTGAGAGAGCGACTATTTTCAAAAAACATAGAACTGAGTGTCCTTTTTAAACAAAAGTAAAAAACATATTCAACTTTTATAGAGCAATTGGAATTGGCCTTCTTGCTAAAGTAATAGAGGCAATATTTATTAAATAAAGCCCACAGTCGAGTACCATGATGAGAGGATATTAATTTTTGTTTTTAAGTCAGCTGACTGTCTCAGGCACATGGAAATAAAGTCCTAGTTAAGGGTGTTAGGGGCTGGATTTTAGGCTTTACTATTTCGAAAACAGAGGCGGGGCAGGAAAGTTACCAGCCGGGAATAGTTTTCGCTTTAGTATGGACGATTTGGCATCTGGGCCCTGCGCCAGGGGCGCAGCGCTAAGGGAGGCGTTGTACACTTTGTGGCGCAAGGATGGGAAATTCGCAAACCAAAGAGCCGGGCCATGTGCGCTCTGAGAGAGGCCGGGGGAGGGGCGGAGGGAAAACCTAAAAAAAAACACAAAAACATTCCCAAAACATTGCCCCACCACAACACAAATCGCTAAAAATATTAAAAGAACAAACACTCGCACTTACCTTCGGAGTATTTTACTTCCCTCCCTAAACCTCTCCGCCTCTCTACCTCCTTTAAGACGCTCCTTAAAACCAAGCCTTTGGTCATCTGCCCTAATTTCTTCTTATGTGGCTCAGTGTCAAATGTATTTGTTTTGTCTTAAAACACTCCTGTGAAGCGCCTTGGGACATTTTACTACGTTCAAGGCACCATATAAATACAAGTTGTTGTTGTTATAAAATTTCTGTTTGCCTGTCTTCACATGGGGACACACCCCACTTACTTAGATCCAGGGAGCTCGAGAGCAGATTCGCAGGGGCAAGATTACCCTCTCCACTCCCCCAAGTGAGTGCAAGAGTACGACTGAAGATCAACCAGACAAAACTACACATCTTCCCTATATAGAACACTGATACTTGCTCAGTTAGGACCATCCTACACATGAGGGCACTACTTTGCAGAGTTATCTAGCGCCAAGTGGGAAGAATCCCAATCACCAGTGACTAGGTCTCCAGCTCCAATAGTTGAGCCAGACTAGCTTGTGAATCATCAAAGTGCTCCGGGGTACTGAGGACCTGCCCAGGTATCGGATTACCGAGTGTGGGCCGTAGCCATGATGTCCCAATAGCCACTTCCCCCTTTTTTTTGCCTCAAACATATCTCACAGCTTGATCACTGGGCTCACACGTGGTCTGGAGGAAGTCCTGCTGTTGCAGGATTTCTAAACCATGGAGGAGAATTGCTTGGAGGCATGTTTTATACATCACGAGGTTAACCTGCCCAGGAATTTAGATGTCATTGAAGAAAGATGAGAAAAATCAATGTGTCCCACAGCCAATCGCACATCAACGTGGTTGAGTCTTAACTCTGAACATAAGAACATAAGAATTAGGAACAGGAGTAAGCCATTTGGCCTCTCAAGCCTGCTCGGCCATTCAATAGGATAGGAAGTGGCTTAGCAAGTGGCTTCGCAAGTGGCTTAGCAAGCCATCCAGCTCTATCCAAACAGTGACAGCACTGTGGGAGCCCCTTCACCACACAGGCTACAGTGGCTCAGCGCAACTAGGGATTGGCAACAAATGCCGGCCTTGCCACATCCCGAGGATGAATGAAAAAAAGCCTCTATGCAGTGAATGTGCAATATGCAACCGCTGGAATGATTTATCACGAGGTGCATTTTCCAGACTTTGCACCCATGGGGCTCGGAACCTGGCCATAATTTAACACAAAATGTAACGTGGAGTGATTTTTATTTTAAAACTGTACCATTCAGGAGTCCCCAAAAAATTTGTCATTACAAAGTAATTTTCTTGGCTGCAGACTAAAAAAAGAAAGAGGAAAAAGTAGCATGCACACAAGAAATCCAGCTGTTCCAAGTTCCACTTTCTCAGCAATATTTAATATTAAACTGTTTAAAGTTGGTGTCATGAGTAATTCCAGATTGCTGATTTCAGCTGGCAGCTGACTCCCACATCCCATTTGAATAAAGTGCATCAGATGTTCGTATCCAAGAGAATTAGTCACAATCACTTATATTCATAGAGGCCGAATTTGGTCAAGGCCTCTGCCCGCCCAAGTGCCGGCGATGTACCAGACGGTACTTTCGGTGGGGTTTTCATCGTCGAGGTCCCTCGAAGGTCGGCGGGTGGCAAATTAACAATGTACGCTACCAATCTGGGCAGCAGCGGGTGGGAGGTCTCATTCTCGGTGGCAGAGGCACTTGCCACCCAAGTGTTGCCGAGGATGGAGTCAGGTCTACGGAGGGTCGAAGAGGTAAAATAAAAATCATCACCAACAAAAAAAAACATCTGAGGACCTTCAGGGGACCCCATCCAGGTCAGTTCCTGTAAAGAAATAATTTTAAAACATTCCACTTACCTTTTTTACAGGATCTTGACACTCACCATTCAGGACAGAACAGCCTGCACGCAGTGTTCCACCGCCATCCTGCCGCCGAATTCAGCCCACACCAATCTGGCATCTCGGTGGGCTGGAGGTCACTTACGTGCATCGGCCGTCCGCTGACGTTGGCGGGCGCTTCCCAGCGGCTCTCCCCTCCCGCCCGCTCCAGGCCACGTCGAAAATGGCACTGGCTGGTTTGAGCAGAGGAATGTCAGCGGCAGTGGGCGGTAAGTTCATCAAAATCGGCCCCAGGAAGTTTCACTTATTATATTTAATGGATCCGTTTTACATAAGAACATAAGAAATAGGAACAGGAATAGGCCATCTGACCCCTCAAGCCTGCTCCGCCATTCAATAAGATCATGGCTGATCTGATCCTGACCTCAACTCCACTTCCCTGCCTGCTCCCCATAACCCTTCACTCCTTCAAAAATCTGTCTATCTCCACCTTAAATATATTCAATGACCCAGCCTCCACAGCTCTCTGGGGAAGAGAATTCCAAAGATTCACGACCCTTTGAGAGAAAAAATTCTTCCTCATTTCCGTTTCAAATGGATGACCCCTTATTCTGAAACTATGTCCCCTAGTTCTAGATTCCCCCCACGAGGAGAAACATCCTCTCTGTATCTACCTTGTCAAGCCCCCTCAGAATCTTATACGTTTCAATAAGATCACCTCTCATTCTTCTCATCATCATAGGCAGTCCCTCGGAATCAAGGAAGACTTGCTTCCATTCTTAGAATGAGTCCTTAGGTGGCTGAACAGTTCAATACAAGAGCCATAGTCCCTGCCACAGGTGAAACAGACAGTCGTTGAGGGTAAGGGAGGGTGGTACTGATTTGCCGCATGTTCTTTCTGCTGCCTGCGCTTGTTTTCTGCATGCACTCGGCGATGAGACTCGAGGCGCTCAGTACCCTCCCAGATGCACTTAGGGCGATCTTAGGCAAGGGACTCCCAGGTGTCGGTGGGAATGTTGCATTTTATCAAGGAGGCTTTGAGGGTGTCCTTGTAATGTTCCTTCTAAACTTCAATGAGTACAGGCCCAACCTGCTCAACCTTTCTTCATAACCCCTTCGTCTCAGGAATCAACCTCGTCAATCTTATCTGAACAGCCTCCAATGCAAGTATATCTTTCCTTAATTAAGGAGACCACGTTGGGACATCCGTAAGCCGGAGCTGGAGTCACATGACACTGAGCGGCCAATCCAGGTACAGTATTTTCTCATTCATAATAATGGGCACTCCGTAAGTAGGAGTTCTCATTATTATGATTGAGAAACACCCCCCCAAACACAAATAAAAAATAGAAAAAATACATCACATATTTAAGATTAATTTAAATTAAAGTTAATACATTTCTTAGAAAAAAAAATATTTTTTTGATTTTTCAAAAAAGTTTTTTAATTATGGTTTAAAATAAACTTACCTTAGTGGGGAGGGTTTTTAACAATAAAATGTGTTTTTCAAATTTTATTTTATTATGTTTTTGTATGTTTTAAAACTCTAACGCTGGTAAAAGTGGGCTATGCGCCTGCTTTTATCAGGTGTAAGAGTTTTCAGGACATTCGCTGGGCACAAGATGGGTAAATACCGCAATCTTGCCATTGTGAATGTCCTGGCTGTGGGGATATGGAGGTTCTGTCAAGCCAGAGCTTCCCTACATTCTCCGCATGGACCCAGGGAGGCCAAGATTTCTGCCCCAATGATTTAACATTTTTGCCGTGTGTGCTAGATTTCAACTCAAAGGTTTCAGAGATGAAAGTGGTTAATCAATGATCATTGTGTGTAAGGAAATGTAACACACCTTTCTTTTCATCATATTTTCAAGGAATTGTTTGAACAATTGTCTTGGCAGATTGACTGATCGGAGTCACCACACTGCCCTTCCCTTGACATTTTGTTTCCTGAATTTTGACCCTGCTGTCCTAAAGGCCATCCCCATGGTTAAGCCTCTTTGCAAGGCAAAGTTGTGCAGCATATCCCCACATCTCAGCCAGGCTGCATTTCCCTCCAGTCCCAAAGGGGCTGACACTTACTGAGGCATGGATTCCATAGACAACAGCAGCTGCCCCCTCCAACTTCCACCACTCCTCTTCCCTTGTTCTTCCTGTGTGGGCTTAGTCAGTGAGCCTCAGTGGGCTTTTTGACCATGGAGGATGTCACAGCTAAGCACAATCCTATCCTCACGCACGCACCGAATCTAATTAGTACCCCTCCCTCTCTCTTTCCCCATAGCTCTACAAAGTTATTATTGAATCTGCTTCCACCACCCTTTCAGGCAGTGCATTCCAGATCATCATAACTCGCTGCGTAGAGTTATTTTCCCCTCATATTGCCTCTGGTTCTTTTACCAATGACCTTAAATATACCTTTATAAGCTAACAAGGAGATTCATCCTGTATTCTGATGGTAAGTTTCCTTACTAAGCAGTGACTACATTTCAAAAGTAATTCATTGGCTGTGAAGCTCTTTGGGATGTTAAAGGTGCTATAGAAATTCTTTATTTTCTTTATTTCTTTATTTTCTTTCTTTAAGTTAAATTATTTTTTTTACTGTGACCTTTCCCCCTCTCCACAGTTCCAGTGGTCTAGGAGATTCCACACTGGTAGTAGTTACATAAAAACATAAGAATTAGGAGCAGGAGTAGGCCATTCAGCCCCTCGAGCCTGCTCCACCATTCAATAAGATCATGGCTGATCTTCTACCTCAACTCCACTTTCCTGCCCGATCCCCATATCTCTTGATTCCCTTAATATCCATTCATTGCGATAGCCAATAATCCCTTAATCGTTGCAGAATCTCAGCACATAAAAGAAATTCAGCAAATCATTGGACACAAGTAATTACAAACAAAAACTCGGAACTTTAACTCCGGATAGATGAGATTATTATTTTTAAACTTACATCCTGTCTGTTCAACAGAGGTGTAAGAGCCAAAGAAAATTAAAGGAGGGAGTGCCCGTCACATTGGTTGCTGAGCAACAGACCTGGCTCACTTATGGTCTGGTGCTTGTCCGGTTTCTTTTAGATTTAATAGTTAGAATATCCTGCTGGTGAAGCTTGTTCCTTCTAAACTGTCCGTCGTGGGTTGTATTTCATTTGAATTCTAGGCTCCTTCTCACTGCAAATTAGATGGTTCCTTTGAACACTCATCAAGTTGAGAGACATCAGGTGTACAGATCTTAGATGCAATGAGTTTAGAGACAACCTCCTAGTTCCCTGCAGACATGGGTTAATGGCACAGAACTGCCTGTAATTTTAACACATCAAGGGTTGAGAATGGAACTTTTCTCCCCTCACTTTTATTACCCGGTGTCAGCATCGAGCAAATCCAGTTATAGTTTGATTAACTATAACACTCCCTCTACTTTGCCCAAAGTACATTAAAACCCAATCCCATAGGAGCACAAAGCCCTTTTGAATAAATCTAAATGTATCCATTTCCCAAACCAGCCATCCTTGTGGTCTCTCAATTTAGCATCAACGAAAGCCAAATTACAGGCAGTTCTGTGCCATTAACCCATGTCTTCTGGGAACAAGGAGGCTGTCTATAAACTCAGTTCATAAAGCATCAGGGCAGCTTTCAGAAAGAAAGGATTTGCTAGATTCATCTTATGGTGGGGTGGTCCTTTTTTTGGTAGGGAGGGGAAAATTGATAGGCAAATGTCAGCTGTAGCTCAGTGATAACATTCTCACCTGAGATAGAAGGCAATGGGTTCAAGCCCTACTCCAGGACCTGAGCAAGTTATCTAGGCTGAGAACTTCAGTGTGGTACTGAGGGAGTGTATATATATATAATATATATATGTATGCCAATATATCCTTTCTAAAGTGTGGTGCCCAGAACTGCTCACAGTACTCCAGGTGTGGTCTAACCAGGGATTTGTTTAGTTGCAGCATAACTTCTGCCTTCTTGTATTCTAGTCTTCTAGATAAAAAGGCCAGCATTCCATTAGCCTTTTAGATTATTTTCTGTACCTGTTCATGACATTTTAATGATCTATGTACCTGGACCCCCAAGTCTTTTTTTTAACTGTTTTTAGCTTTTTACCATTTAGAAAGTACCCTGTTCTATCCTTTTTAGGTCTAAAGTGAATGGCCTCACACGTGCCTATATTGAAATCCATTTGCCATAGTTTTGCCCAATCACTTAATCTACTAATATCCCTTTGTAATTTTATACTTTCATCTACACTGCCTACAATACCGCCTATCTTTGTGTCCTCTGCAAATGTGGATATATAACTTTCTATGCCATCATCTAAATCGTTAATAAATATGATGAATTGTTAAGACCCAACACAGATCCCTGCGGGACACCATTAGTCACATCCTGCCAATTAGAGTACCTGCCCATTATCCCTACTCTGTCTCCTGCCGCTCAGACAATTTCCTAACCAGGTCAATAATTTGCCTTCAATTCCATGGGCTTCTACCTTAGTTAACAGTCTCCTATGTGGGACTTTATCAAATGCCTTCTGGAATTCCATATAAATAACATCCATAGACATTCCCCTGGCCACTACTTTAGTCAGCTCCTCAAAAAATTCAACCAGGTTTGTCAGGCATGATCTACCTTTCACAAATACATGGCTCTCTCTGATCAACTGAAAATTTGAGCTGTTCAGTCATCCTATCCTTAATTATAGACTCTAGCAATTTCCCGACAACAGATGTTAGACTAACTGGTCTATAATTCCCTAGTTTCCCTCTCTTGCCATTCTTAAATAATGGAGTGATATGTGCATTTTCCAACCTAAAGGCACGGTTCCTGAATGGACAGAACTTTGGAAGATTATAGTGAGGGCATCTGCAATGTGCTCACCTACTTCCTTTAAAACCCTGGGATGGAAACCATGTGGTCCTGGGGATTAGTGTTATTATTTTCTTCTTTACTGTTTTTTTACTTGCATTAATGTTATTGAATCCCTGTCCCTGATTCAATATTAGGTTCCTTTGGGATTCCGGCATGCTATTATCTTCCTCGACTGTAAATACTGACACAAAGTAATTATTCAACTTGTCTGCCATTTCCTTATTATCATTGACAATATTATGACACTTGTTTGAAAAATGTGCACGGAGTTCTCCCGGTGTCCTGGCTGAAATTCATCCGTTAACCAAAAACAGATTAACTGGTCATTCATCTTATTTCTCAGCTTAGGTTGCTGTGATAACCTTGTTTGTTTTGAAGAACTGGGCTTTGGATTCCCCCCCTCCCTACTCCCCCCCACCCCCCCCACACACACACACACATACACACACACTTTGAATACTACTTGGAGAACAGATAATGGAAGTTTCGGTTTTGGCTGAGTGAGTCACCCTTCCATGAAACCTTTGCTGATCAGCTGAAATAGGATTTCCTGAATTTTGTCCGTAAAGTTTCTTTTTCACAAAAGCCTGCAAATTACTGCTTGTAGAAAATCCCCAATTTTGACAGAACAGCAAAAAGATTTGAATAGCAGCCCAGTAAACACCAATAACTTGCATTTATATCACGCTTCTAAATTAACAAAAGGTGCTTCGCAGGAACGGAATCAAATAAAATTTGACACCATGTCACATGAGATATTAGGACAGGTCTTGGTGAAGAGAATTTTAAAACTGAGACATTGCTGGTTGGGGAGCCAATGTACATTAGCGAGCACAAGGGTGATGGGTGAACGGGACTTGTATGTTAGGATACGAGCAGTCGAGTTTTGGATGAGCTCAAGTTTGGGGAATGGGGCAAGGTGGGAGGCCGGCCAGGAAAGCATTGGAAAAGTTAAATCTAGAGGTAACAAAGGTATGACGAGAGATTCAGCAGCAGGTGAACTGAGGCAGGGGTGGAGATGGACGATGTTACGGAGTTGCAAGTATTTGGTCTTGGTGATGGAAAGGTTATGGGGTGAAAAGCTCAGTTCAGAGTCAAATAGGAATAGGGTCAAATAAAGAAAGAATTTTTATTTTTATAGAGCTTTTCACATTCTCAGGATACCCCAATAAGTTTTATTGCTGTTAAGCAAGAAAATTAAGCAGTCAGTTTGCACACATGAAGGTGCCAACCTCCCACCTCCCACCTTGCCCCATTCCCCAAACTTGAGCTCATCCAAAACTCGACTGCTCGTATCCTAACATACAAGTCTCGTTCACCCATCACCCTTGTGCTCGCTGATGTACATTGGCTCCCCAACCAGCAATGTCTCAGTTTTAAAATTCTCTTCACCAAGACCTGTCCTAATATCTCATGTGACATGGTGTCAAATTTTATTTGATTCCGTTCCTGCGAAGCACCTTTTGTTAATTTAGAAGCGTGATATAAATGCAAGTTATTGGTGTTTACTGGGCTCCTATTCAAACCTTTTTGCTGTTCTGTCAAAATTGGGGATTTTCTACAAGCAGTAATTTGCAGGCTTTTGTGAAAAAGAAACTTTACGGACAAAATTCAGGAAATCCTATTTCAGCTGATCAGCAAAGGTTTCATGGAAGGGTGACTCACTCAGCCAAAACCGAAACTTCCATTATCTGTTCTCCAAGTAGTATTCAAAGTGTGTGTGTGTGTGTGTGTGTGTGGGGGGGGGAATCCAAAGCCCAGTTCTTCAAAACAAACAAGATTATCACAGCAACCCAAGCTGAGAAATTCAGGGTAAAATTGGAAGTAAACTATGCTGGTCTACTACCAGCCATTTGTGAGGCCTAAATGTTGGCTAAATCAAATAATGTTAACTGAGACCTTGCTGTTGCTTACGGTTTCTATTTGATGTCATGATAACAAAGTAATACAGTATTAGTGCATGACAAACATTTTACATCTATTTGGGACAATTATTAAAATCAAAATGATGAAACGCAATACTTTTTGGGGGCATTTCTCCCTCCCTGACCTCTTTGCAGCTATTGACATGCTTGGCCACGCCCATTCTCTTGGGTGGAACTGCCCTTGCCCGATTTCAATCCTATCTGCCCCAATGCAGCCAGCCCATCTCTAGTGACAGAGTTTCCTTCAGTGCCAGCAGGTGTTCCTTCTGGATTATCCGCGGACACATGAGATCAGCTTCCACGTGTATGCCGTGACAACCAGCTCGACCTCCCCGTCCCCTTCTTCAAGCCCGCAACCATCTCTGTGCTGTCAGAATGCCTGCCTAGCACTGAGTTGTTGGTGAGCCAGAATTTCCAACAACAGAGGGACTGAAGTCATTGTTTTCAAGCCCCCGCCATAAACCACCGTACCCTTGCCATCGACTCCAACCCAATCCTTGGCTGCCCGTTCAGATTGAACCACGCAATTTTATTCTCACGCACGGTACAGAGCTGAGCTTTTTTTGTATTCATTCATTTGATGTGGGCATCGCTGGCGAGGCCAGCATTTAATGACCATCCCTAATTGCCCTTGAGAAGGTGGTTGTGAGCCGCCTTCTTGAACCGCTGCAGTCCTTGTGGTGAAGGTACCCCCACAGTGCTGTTAGGGAGGGAGTTCCTGGATTTTGACCCAGCAATGATGAAGGAACGGCGATAAATTTCCAAGTCAGGATGGTGCGTGATTTGATGGGGAACTTTCAGGTGGTGATGCTCCCGTGCATCTGCTGCCCTTGTCTTTCTAGGTGGTAGAGGTCGCGGGTCTGGGAGGTGCTGCAGTGCATCTTGTAGATGGTGCACACTGCAGACATGGTGGTGGAGGGAGTGAATGTTGAAGGTGGTGAATGCAGTATCAATCAAACCTTATATTCTGAACACTCCTACGAAGCATCTTTCTAACATCCGTCTGTCCGATGAGATGTTAAATCGAGGTCCCATCTGCCCTCTTAGGTGGACAAAAAAGATCCCATGGTGTTATTTCATAGAAGAACATGAGGTTCTCCCCGGTGTCCTGGCCAATATTGATCCCTCAGCCAACGTCACTAAAAAAACAGGTGATCTGGTCATTATCGCATTGCTGTTTGCGAGATATTGTTGCACGCAAATTCGCTGCAACGTTTTCTATATTACAACAGTAGAGTACACTTCAAAAGCACCTCATTGGCTGTGAAGCACTTTGGGACATCCAGAGGTCATGAAAGGTGCTATATAAATACAAGATCTTTATTTCTGCTTATTGGCATTATGATAAATGCAAGTAGCTATTATTGAGATGATTAGCGATATTGGGGATAATTTTCAACGTTAACGCCTGGACTGTAATATAGCAGAGTAGATTGTGTGCCCGTAATAGAAACTGACTGATTTTTATCCCATTGAAATCAATGGGATGAATATTGGACGTGTTCTGTAACGAACGGGTGTCCACTCTGACATATCAACCCCACTCCCAGATGGTGCCATAGGAAATGACCTCCATCAGACGCAAGGGGATACACAAGCAGAGGGAGCCCCTTTAGATCAAGCAAAACCTGACAAGGAGCTTCAAAATAACCTATCCTCAAGTTCGCGTCTTCCGACGGTCATTGACCTTTGTGGATTTACCATCGGACAAGTTCTGAAATGATACCACATGATTTAATTTCCTTCCTTGCAAACAAAAAGTGCCAAACAGCTAAAATACCAACTTCTGCATTTTCTGTTTCCGTGACACCAAAAAGAAGCGTGCACATAAACCGCAACTGGCTGAATGGAATCATATGCTCTGTGTATTTAAAAAGGGACAAACATAGTCTGTGGGCAATCAGCTGTGGGTGTTGCTGAATGAATCTGAAAACAAGACAAATATCTTACTGCTTTCAATTTTTGGCCTTCGCCGAAGCCACATCGTGACTTTGATTTATTTACCAGTCCTTTTAATAGACTCCCTTCAGAAATGGAAACTATTATTCCATAATGGAAGTTTTGAATAAAAACAAAAATATAATTAAATACATTTTTTATTTGTTCAACAAAGCCTTCCGAATCAAAAAAAATCTGTTTCTCGTTTTAAACAAAACAAGGTGAAGAGCCAAGGCCCACACAGGACTTCGCCAAGACTCAAAAGCGTAAAACGAACAGTACTTCAGATGACACCACGCTTCAGGTTGAAAAGCCTAAAGGTTGTAAGAGGAAGCAAAGTGTTGTGTATCTGTAAAGCAGGCACTCCCATGTTCCGCCATCAGGGAGCTCATCCACTGAAGTCCCAAAGGATCCCAGCATCCCTTGGGAGCACTGTATATAAGCCGGCCCCGAAGGCCTGTTCCTCACTCTGGAGTGTCTTATTAAAGACTGAGGTCACTGTTACTTTAACCTCCCTGTGTGCAGCCTCATCTGTGTTAGGAACACAATAAATGGCGACGAGAATACGAATCCAACGCAAAGATGCAGCAAACTGTGGACAACCTGGAGAAGTTCTCGGAGGGTGAAGATTGCGAAGCCGATGTCGAACGGCGAGACCAGTACTTTGTAGCTAACGAGATGGACGGAGAATGAAGCGCTGCAAAAAAGAGAGCAGTCCTCCTCACAGTCTGCGGGGCACCGACCTACAGCCTCATGAAGAATCTTCTGGCTCCGGTGAAACCCACAGATAAGTCATATGAGGAGCTGTGTACACTGGTTCGGGAGCATCTTAACCCGAGGGAGAGCATGCTGATGGCGAGGTATCGGTTCTACACTTGCCAGCGATCTGAAGGTCAGGAAGTGGTGAGCTACGTCGTCGAGCTAAGGCGACTTGCAGGACGATGTGAGTTTGATGGCTACCTGAAGCAAATGCTCAGAGACTTTTTTGTACTGGGCATTGGCCACAAGACCACCCTACGAAAACCTTTGACTGTAGAGACACCGACCCACAGTAAGGCCATTGCGATAACACAGGCGTTTATGTCCACCAGTGATAACACCAAACAAATCTCTCAGCACGCAAGTGCTAGCACTGTTCATAAATTAACTGGAATTGTGTTTGCGAACAGAAATGTACAGGGCCGAACCCACGAGTCTGCAACTTCCAGCAGGCCTCAGGTGACCCAGATGACTCAGAGTCCCCAACAAAGGATGAATGCAAGGCAATTCACACCTTGTTGGCGTTGTGGAGGCTTCCATTCAGCCTATTCATGCCGCTTCAAAGGGTATGTTTGCAAGAGCTGTGGAACAATGGGGCACCTCCAACGAGTTGCAAGCTCTGCAAAGCCTGCTAACCACCACGTGGCAGAGGAAAATCGGTCCATGATGGATCAAAGCAATTTCGAGCCTCAGAGAGAGGAGGCAGATGCTGAAGTACATGGGGTGCACACATTTTCGATGAAATGTCCACCTATAATGCTGAATGTAAAATTAAATGGCTTACCCGTAGCCATGGAACTGGACACTGGCGCTAGCCAATCCATCATGAGTAAAAAGATGTTTGCGAGACTGTGGTGCAACAAGGCATTCAGACCAGCCCTGAGCCCCATCCACACAAAACTGAGAACGGACACCAAAGAACTTATCACTATCTTGGGCAGCGCCATGGTCAAGGTCACCTACGAGGGCACGGTGCACGAACTGCCACTCTGGATTGTCCCGGGCGATGGCCCCACACTGCTTGGAAGGAGCTGACTGAGCAAAATCCATTGCAACTGGGATGACATCCGAGTGCTATCACATTTCGATGAGGCCTCATGTACCCAGGTTCTTAACAAATTTCCTTCCCTTTTTGAGCCAGGCATTGGAAACTTTTCCGGGGCGAAGGTGTGTGTGGATCCACTTGGTCCCAGAGGCATGACCCATTCACCACAAGGCACGAGCGGTACCTCACATGATGAGGGAGAGAGTGGAAATCGAGCTGGACAGGCTGCAATGCGAGGGCATCATCTCCACAGTGGAATTCAGCGAGTGGGCCAGCCCGATTGTTCCAGTACTCAAAAGTGATGGCACGGTCAGGATTTGCGGCGATTATAAAGTAACTATTAATCGTTTCTTGCCACAGGACCAATACCCGCTACCTAAGGCAGACGACCTATTTGCGACGCTGGCAGGAGGCAAGACATTCACCAAGCTCGACCTGACTTCGGCTTACATGACGCAGGAGTCTTCTAGGGGCCTCACCTGCATCAACACGCACAAGGGACTGTTCATCTACAACAGATGCCCGTTTGGAATTCGGTCGGCTGCAGCGATCTTCCAGAGAAACATGGAGAGTCTACTCAAGTCGGTACCACACACGGTGGTCTTTCAGGACGACATATTGGTCACAGGTCGGGACACCGCCGAGCACCTACAAAACCTGGAGGAGGTCCTCCAGCGACTGGGTCACGTAGGGCTATGGCTGAAGAGGTCGAAATGCATCTTCATGGCAATAGAAGTGGAGTTTTTGGGGAGAAAGATCGCGACGGACGGCATTCGACCCACTGACACCAAGACACAGGCTATCAGGAACGTGCCCAGGCCACAGAATGTCACGGAGCTGCGGTCATTCCTGGAACTCCTCAACTATTTTGGTAACTTCCTACCGGGTTCAAGCACCCTTTTAGAGCCCCTACATGTGATATTGCGTAAAGGTGAGAACTGGGTATGGGGAAAAAAACAAGTAATTGCTTTTGAGAAAGCCAGAAACATTTTATGCTCCAACAAGCTACTTGTATTGTATAACCCGTGTAAAAGACTTGTGCTATCATGTGATGCATCGTCGTACGGAGTCGGGTGTGCATTACAACAAGTTAACGTTGCGGGGAAGTTGCAACCTGTCGCCTATGGTTCCAGGAGCTTGTCGAGGGCCGAGAGGGCCTACAGCATGATTGAGAAAGAGGCATTAGTGTGTGTGTTCGGGGTAAAGAAAATGCATCAGTACCTGTTTGGCCTCAAATTTGAGCTGGAAACCGATCACAAGCCCCTCACATACCTGTTCGCTGGAAACAAGGGGATAAATACTCATGCCTCAGCCCGCAAACAAAGGTGGACACTCGCGCTGTCAGCGTATAACTATACCATCCGCCACAGGCCAGGCACCGAGAACTGTGTGGATGTTTTCAGTCGGCTACCATTGCCCATCATGAGGGTGGAAATGGCGCAGCCTGCAAACTTGTTGATGGTGGCGCAGCCCGCAGACTTCTTGATGGCCATGGAAGCATTTGAAAATGATAAACCACCTGTCACGGCCTGCCAGATTAGGACTTGGACCAGCCAAGATCCTTTGCTGTCCCTAGTAAAAAAACTGTGTACTGCATGGGAGCTGGGACAGCATCCATGTTGAAATGCAAGAGTCAATCAAGCCGTTCCAGTGGCGAACGGACAAGCTGTCCGTTCAGGCAGACTGCCTGTTGTAGGGTAACCACGTAGTGCTACCAAAAAAGGGCAGGGAGACGTTCATCTCGGATCTCCACAGCACACACCCGGGTATAGTAATGATGAAAGCGATAGTCAGATCCCACGTGTGGTGGCCCGGTATCGACTCAGAGTTAAAGTCCTGTGTATGGCAATGCAGTGTATGTGCTCAGTTGAGCAATGCGCCCAGAGAGGCACCACTAAGTTTGTGGCCCTGGTCCCCCAGACCATGGTCGAGGATCCATGTTGACTATGCGGGCCCGTTTCTCGGTAAAATGTTCCTGGTGGTGGTGGATGCTTTTTCAAAGTGGATTGAATGTGAAATAATGCCGGGAAGCACCGCCACTGCCACCATTGAAAGCCTGAGGGCCATGTTTGCCACCCACGGCCTGCCTGACATACTGGTCAGTGACAACGGGCCATGTTTCACCAGTGCCGAATTTAAAGAATTCATGACCCGCAGTGGGATCAAACATGTAACCTCGGTCCCGTTTAAACCAGCCTCCAATGGGCAGGCAGAGCGGGCAGTACAAACAATCAAACAGAGCCTTAAACGAGTCACAGAAGGCTCACTCCAAACCTGCCTGTCCCGAGTACTGCTCAGCTACCGCAAGAGACCCCACTCGCTCACAGGGGTGCCCCCGGCTGAGCTACTCATGAAAAGGACACTTAAAACCAGACTCTGGCTGGTTCACCCCAACCTGCATGATCAGGTAGAGAGCAGGCGGCAGCAACAAAATGTAAACGATGGTCGCGCCACTGTATCACGGGAAATTGATCTGAATGACCCTGTGTATGTGCTAAACTATGGACATGGTCCCAAGTGGATCGCGGGCACGTTGATAGCTAAAGAAGGGAATAGGGTGTTTGTAGTCAAACTTGACAATGGACAAATTTGCAGAAAGCACCTGGACCAAACGAGGCTGCATTTCACAGACTGCCCTGAACAACCCACAGCAGACACCACCTTTTTCGAGCCCACAACACACACCCAAAGGATTAACAATACCACGCCGGACCAGGAAATCGAACCCATCACGCCCAACAGCCCAGCAAGGCCAGGTCACCTAGCAGCCCTGCAGGGCCAACAACACACCAGCTCAGTGAGGGCACAGCCAACACACCAGAACAGACATTTGTACCGATGCGGTCCACCAGGGAAAGAAAGGCTCCCGACCATCTCACCTTGTAAATAGTTTTCACTTTGACTTTGCGGGGGGGAGTGATGTTGTGTATCTGTAAAGCATGCACTCCCATGTTCCGCCACCAGGGAGCTCATCCCCTGAAGTCCCAAGGGATCCCAGCATTCCTTGGGAGCATTGTATATAAGCCGGCCCCCGAAGGCCTGTTCCTCACTCTGGAGTGTCTTATTAAAGACTGAGGTCACTGTTACTTTAACCTCCCTGTGTGCAGCCTCATCTGTGCTAGGAACACAATAGAAAGACTGAGGTTGATGAGGAGTTGTGACATTTTAAGATCTTGGGTAATGAATGAGAGAGAAGAAAATGAAAAAAGGAAGACTTGCATTTATATAGCGCCTTTCACAAGCGTCATCCCCAGATACTTTGAAACCAATAAAGTACTTTTGAAGTGCAGTCACTTGTTGCA
This sequence comes from Pristiophorus japonicus, assembly GCF_044704955.1. NCBI lineage: Eukaryota > Metazoa > Chordata > Chondrichthyes > Pristiophoridae > Pristiophorus > Pristiophorus japonicus. The sequence goes on from NC_091984.1 coordinate 123,077,919, forward strand.
CTGTTGGACAAATGGCAACAAATCTTGCACCCACAAGCTCCCACCAACAGCAATGAGAAAAATCACCAGATCATCTGTTTTAGGTCTTTGTTGAGGGAGAAAGGACGGCCAGTACACTGGGGAGAACTCTACTGCTCTTCTCCGAAATAGTACCATGGGATCTTTTATCTCCACCAGTGATGGCAGACGGGGCCTCGCTTTAACGTTTTCAAAAAACAGTACCTCCGGCAGTGCAGCACTCCCTCAGTACTGCACTGGAGTGTCAGCCTAGATTGTTGTGCTCAAGGTTCTGGAGTGAGACTTGAACCCACAACCTTCTGACTCAGAGGTGTGAGTGCTACCTACTGATCGAAGGAGAGACCCTGATGTGTCTTAATTTCAGCAACATGAAGGTACATTGTGATGGAGAGCTATAGGATGTCACATTGGCAGCTTACGAGGGAAGTTCAGAGGAGCATTGACCATTGATTTAAAAAAAAGATAGGAGAATAGTTGCAAATGAGAGCAAGGTGATGGAGGTTAAAGATGAGAAGGTATCACCTACCAGACAACCTGTCCAGGAGACCACGAGAGGTGTTTACAAGATTCTCCCCCGCTATGGGATCAGTATGCAGGTCCTGGATGGAGTTAGGAACATAGAAACATAGGAAATAGGTGCAGGAGTAGGGCTTTATACAGAGAGTTTAAAGATATTTGAGCACAGGTATTTAAGGAGGCCTCACAGGTTGGAGAGGCACTCTGGAGACCTGCAATAAAAGACTAAGATCACACTTTACTTTGAGCACACAGTGTTCAGTCTGACTCTTTCTCCATACATAACAACAAGGACACCCTCAAAGACTCCCTGATAAAGTGCGACATCACCACTGACACCTGGGAGTCCCTGGCCAAAGACCGTCCTAACTGGAGAAAGTGCATCCAGCAGGGCGTTGAGCACCTCGAGTCTCATTGCCGAGAGCATGCAGAGGTCAAGCGCAGGAAGCGGAAGGAGCCCTCCCTTCCACCCCCGACGAATGTCTGTCCCACCTGTAACAGAGGCTGTAGCTCTCGTATTGGACTGTTCAGCCGCCAAAGAACTCACTTCAGGAGTGGAAGCAAGTCTTCCTCGATTCCGAGGGACTGCCTATGAGGATTGAGTTACAGATCTGTACTCTGGAGGTGCACGCGCTGAGTGAGTTGTTGAATTCAGAGTGGAATCATCAGCGAAAGTGATTAGTTAGTAATGGTGGACAAGAAGAGCAAACAGAGTTGGAGAGGAGACAGATTCCCGGGTAAACCAAAAGTTGATGGGAAAAGCGTCAGCACCCAAGCTATAAAAATGCTAGACAAAGTTAGCTGATATTGAACACATCTGTAGTGGAAGAACATATGATGGAAGCTTGTTTAAAAATACTCGTGTCAGATCCCGTCGAAGATTTGGAGATGTCCAAGGCAATGAAAATTAATTTACCAAAATATTCAAAAGCAGAGGTCCACTGATGCAGCAAACACAAAATGGCCCCCAGTAGAACGATCATGGCGAAAACCATACAGACAGCTGAGAGACGAGTTTTGATGCAGCTTACGTTCACCTTCTATAATGCTGTTAGTTTTGAAGACTTTTGATGCAATTTTCATACAAGGTACAGAAAGTTCACATCTTTGAAAATGTTTAAAACACCATCATTGTAAAGATTGCAGAGGATTTCCATCTAAACTATCACCTTGGATTCCCCTCAGATGATCTTTGTTTGTAAAGAACAACGCTGGTGGATTTCCAATAAAAGATACTCTCAGCATTCGGTATCTCTGTGAAGCTTAGCTTCGGTAAAAATCAATTATTTAAAACACATTGTGATTAAATTAATATTGTAGTTTGGAAAGGGAAACACTTGACTTTTCTTTACGTTAGTGTAGCCTGTTCCAGTTTCCCTACTGCTAAATAAACCACACTCCCAATTTTCACCTTATGTGCTTTCCAGATTCTGATATTCCTGAAAATGAGGACCACTGACTATTAATACTGGGAGGCTTGTAGATGGCAAGGGACACAGATGCGTTGTCTCCCATCCCACACTGTACTGATAAGACGACTGACATTTACACACTTCTACACCAAAGACATTAACCATAGACACCACAGGGGTCATTTCCAGCTAGGCCACCCAGCCAGTAACCTGGTGGAGTGGATTGCTCTTCCAATGTAAAACCTGCCTGACTTTTGTTCCATTGAAATCAAGGGGATTAAAATTGGGACAGTTCTACAATGAGTGGGTGATCTGCTTCTCTATGTTGCTACCCAGTTAACCCCTACCCCCTGCATTATTGTGCCAGGGTTGGGATCTGGGTCCTTCCTTGGAGCCAGCCGATCCCCATTCAAGACACTGAATCCAGAAGTAGACTGACCACTGGAGTAGGAACTGAATTCACAAATTCTCCCCTCCAAAAAACACCCAAAGCTGATCAAACAGGAAATTTGTCTCTTCCTATAATTTCTAATTTAGAAATAACCTCTGTCAGCGCCTCCAGCTGCAGAAGATGTCTGCTCGCGGGTACAGATTTGCAAGGGAATCTGAGGAAGTGAAAATAGGCCGACACTTGGAGTACTGGGAAAACTGCAGCCAGGGTAGATGAGTTGTAGGGCACTAATCAATGTCTTGATATACTCCAGATGGATTTTTTGAAAATATGTTTGAGATTGGTATGAGGCTAAACACTACTTCTTCGAAAGTGCATTGCTCAGAACATTTAATGGCAAGTCAGCTCCCCTTGAAGTGCCGGTTCTCTGTTACTGGCAGTGTTTGTATCTGGGTTGCCAATAGCATCAGAAACTGCACACAGAGCACCCTGGTTCCAACTTAGACACAGTGATGTAACTGTGGTCAGACACATCTGCTATGGAGTGCCGTCAAAGCTGACAAGAAGGTCCGTAGAACAAGACAGTCCCAATTACTATTTTCAATGATAAATTCCTGTCATCAACCTGACCACAAGAAGCTACTATGGTTGAGTGCTATTTTCTGATTCCTGCAACGCTGAAAAAAAGATGTGATAAATCAACAGATAACTCAACCTTTAAGTCAACCTATCTTCATTAAGAAGGTCCACCACATATGCAGTATGTGTAAGTTTAAAAGGGTAATGCTGCTCAGTAAAAATATCTTACAAAATCATTTACATGAGGGGGAGGTAAGAGGGATATGCAGTGACCATGTGATTATATCACTGCATTGCCAGTAACAGTTACAGCTATTGGCCTGGATATTGCAGTCAGTAGCGAAGGAACAGCGCTCGCCATTCACCTCGCTGAGTTTCTGTGGGCATTTGAGCGGAGACTTGCTATCATCGGGCGTGTGATCCCGCACGGCATTCTCTACAGAGGATCTGTGGCGTGTGTGAACAGGGAAAGCAACAGCGTGGCTCTTTAACTAATCAAATTGAAAAATTGAAGAAATGAAACAAACAGATAAAAAGAGAAAAAAAAGAGAGAAAAATAAAGATGAGATTAAGAGAGAAAGAGATAAAAGAGATAGAAAAAGTTAAAAAAAAACATTATTTATTTTTAAAATATCCAACGCTAAGTAAATTCTGAAGGAATGAGGCTCCACACTTGCAAAATTAAATATTCAGTGCCAGAGAGGTTGTTTGGCAATAATTAAGACCTGGCACCAATGATCTCGCTAAGGTACATGCACAGCTGCGTGACAATCTGAAAGGTCCTGCACAGCCCACCCACCGGCTTTTACATTGTTAATATCGCGCATGTGCAGAAATTTAAAGGGACTACAAATTAAAAGAAACAGGACAAAGTGCAGCTTACCGGGACATTGCTTATCATGCCGTTAAATTTCACTTACAACTGAATGCACCTGTCCTAACTTTTTCTGCTGTGGTTGGTGGGTACCTAGCAGTTAAATACCACAACTTCACGGCCTGACATGGATTTCAATGTCGAGTCTATTGGCGAGGTTCTGTTGCAGCGCAGCTTATGGAGGAGCAGGGCAAATCGGACAGAAAGTTCCGGATTTCCGCATTTAACTGCACATGTGCATACTCCGGAAGTTGCTGTCCGATTTACTCCATAATAATGGTGAATTTTGTCAGTCTCACTGTTGTTCTCTGCAAATCCCCTGGGAGGATAGACGTACCAACGTCAGTGTTCTCGATCAGGCCAAACTCCCCAGCATCGAAGCACTGACCACACTCGACCAGCTCTGTTGGCGGGCCACATCGTCCGCATGCCTGACACAAGACTCCCAAAGCAAGCGCTTTACTTGGAACTCCTACACGGCAAGCGAGCAACAGGTGGGCAGAGGAAACGTTTCAAAGACATCCTCAAAGTCTCCTTGATAAAGTGCAACATCCCCAATGACACCTGGGAATCCCTAGCTAAAGACCGTCCGATGTGGAGGAAGAGCATCTGGGAGGGCGCTGAGCACCTCGAGTCTCGTCGCTGAGAGCATGCAGAAAGCAAGCGCAGGCAGCAGAAGGAGCATGCGGCAAACCAGACTCCCCACCCATCCTTTCCTTCAACCACTGTCTATCCCACCTGTGGCAGAGACTGTAATTCCCATATTGTACTGTACAGTCACCTGAGAACTCACTTTTATATTGGAAGCAAGTCTTCCTCGATTTCGAGGAACTGCCTATGATGATGATGATTCTCAATGCAAAATCTGGGACATTAATTTTACAGGTGGAAATGAGACACAACATTGCAAATCAAAATTACCAGATCGTGCTTTAATCATTTTCATATTAGAATCTTCTCGAGGATTTCTGAAGCTTGGCTTCAATACTCTCCAATACAGATACAGTGCCTTTTTCACCAACTCCACATTTATGGAGCACTTTGAAAATGGGAAAATGTCCCAAGGTGCGTCATAAAGCGTAATCAGACAAGAACGTCAACACTGAACCATAGAAGGAGATATTAGGACAAGTGACCAAAAGCTTGGTCAAAGAGTTAGGTTTAAAGGAGCGTAGTAAGGGAGGAGAGAGAGACAGAGAGGTTTGGGGAGGGAATTCCAGAGTTTAGGGTGACTAGTGTATTTGCACTGTTGCAAAGTTCACCTGTGTGGTGTTTTTACAAGGTACGTAGTTATCGGTTTTAACCTAATACATTTGTTCAAACAGTGCCTACATTTGAGTGTTAAATAATGAGAAGGCGGCCCTTAATCATGTAATTGATTCATTTGTCGGGTGTACAAACTGCAAAATCAAAAATGAATTCAGGCTAGTTACCTGACAGTATCACACAGGAATGATTTATCGTAAAAAATAATTAACTCAAAGAAACATTTATTTATATAGAACGTTCTGGGTGGAAAGTGGAGAACCCTCCATCGTTCGCCAACATACTCTGCCAATAATGATATATCGGCACTTGAGTAAAAGAGAAGTGTTGTGTATCTGTAAAGCATGCACTCCCATGTTCCGCCACCAGGGAGTGCATCCCCTGAAGTCCCAAGGGATCCCAGCATCCCTTGGGAGCACTGTATATAAGCCCTAAGGCCTGTTACTCACTTTGGGGTGTCTCAATAAAGACTGAGGTCACTGTTACTTTAACCTCCCTGTCTGCAGTCTCAACTGTGTTAGGAAAACAACAACTGGTGACGAGTACACGAATCCAACGCAAAGATGCAGCAAACTGTGGGCATCCTAGAAAAGTTCTCGGAGGGTGAGGACTGGGAAGCCTATGTCGAACGGTTAGACCGGTACTTTGTAGCCAACGAGCTGGACGGAGAAGGAAACGCTGCAAAAAAGAGAGCGGTCCTCCTCACAGTCTGCGGGGCACCGACCTACAGCCTCATGAAGAATCTTCTGGCTCCGGTGAAACCCACAGATAAGTCGTATGAGGATCTGTGTACACTGGTTCGGGAGCATCTTAACCCGAGGGAGAGCGTGCTGATGGCGAGGTATCGATTCTATACGTACCAGCGATCTGAAGATCAGGAAATGGCGAGCTACGTCGCTGAGCTAAAGCGACTTGCAGGACAATGTGAGTTTGATGGCTGCCTGGAGCAAATGCTCAGAGACTTTATTGTACTGGGCATTGGCCACAAGACCATCCTACGAAAACTTTTGACTGTAGAGACACCGACCCTCAGCAAGGCCATTGCGATAGCACAGGAGTTTATGTTCACTAGTGATAACACCAAACAAAGCTCTCAGCACACAAGTGCTAGCAATGTTCATAAATTAACTGGAACTGTGTTTGCGAGCAGAAATGTACAGGGCAGAAACCACGAGTCTGCAACTGCCAGCAGTCCTCAGGTGACCCAGATGAGTCAGAGTCCGCAACAAAGGATGAATTCAAGGCAATTCGCATCTTGGTGGCATTGTGGAAGCTTCCATTCAGCCTATTCATGCCACTCTCTCCCTCATCATGTGAGGTACCGCTCGTGCCTTGTGGTGAATGGGTTGTGCCTCTGGACAAGCTGCAAGCTCTGCAAAACCTGCTAACCACCACATGGCAGAGGAAGATCGGTCCATGGTGGATCAAAGCAATTTCGAGCCTCAGAGAGAGGAGGCAGATGCTGAAGTACACGGGGTATACACATTTTCGACAAAATGAACACCTACAATGCTAAACGTAAAATTGAATGGCTTACCCGTAGCCATGGAACTGGACACTGGCACTAGCCAATCCATCATGAGTAAAAAGATGTTTGAGAGACTGTGGTTCAACAAGGCACTCACACCAGCCCTGAACCCCAACCACACGAAACTAAGAACGTACACCAAAGAGCTTATCACTGTCCTGCGCAGTGCCATGGTCAAGGTCACCTACGAGGGCACGGTGCACGAACTGCCACTCTGGATTGTCCCGGGTGATGGCCCACACTGCTTGGAAGGAGCTGGCTGGGCAAAATCCGCTGGAACTGGGATGACATCCGAGCGTTATCACGTGTCGATAAGGCCTCATGTACCCAGGTTCTTAACAAATTTCCTTCCCTTTTTGAGCCAGGCATTGGAAACTTTTCCAGCGTGAAGGTGCAGATCCACTTGGTCCCAGAGGCACGACCCATTCACCACAAGATGCGAGCGGTACCTCACATGATGAGGGAGAGAGTGGAAATCATGCTGGACAGGCTGCAATGCGAGGGCATCATCTCCACAGTGGAATTCAGCGAGTGGGCCAGCCCGATTGTACCAGTAGTCAAAAGTGATGGAACGGTCAGGATTTGCTGTGATTATAAAGTAACTATTAATCGTTTCTCGCTACAGGACCAATACCCGCCACCTAAGACAGACGACCTATTTGCGACGCTGGCAGGAGGCATGACATTCACCAAGCTCGACCTGACTTCGGCCTACATGACGCAGGAACTGAAGGAGTCTTCGAAGGGTCTCACCTGCATCAACACGCACAATAGATGCCCGTTTGGAATTTGGTCGGCTGCAGCGATCTTCCAGAGAAACATGGAGAGCCTACTCAAGTCGGTACCGTGCACGGTGGCTTTTCAGGACGACATATTAGTCACGGGTCGGGACACCGTGGAGCACCTACAAAACCTGGAGGAGGTCCTCCAGCGACTGGATCGCGTAGGGCCGCGGCTGAAGAGTTCGAAATGCGTCTTCGTGGCAACAGAAGTGGAGTTTTGGGGAGAAAGATCGCGGCAGACAGCATTCGGCCCACAGACGCCAAGACAGAGGCTATCAGGAACGTGCCCAGGCCACAGAACGTCACGGAGCTGCGGTCGTTCCTGGGACTCCTCAACTATTTTGGTAACTTCCTACCGGGGTTAAGCACCCTCTTCGAGCCCCTACATGTGTTATTGCATAAAGATGAGAATTGGGTATGGGGAAAAAACAAAGTAATTGCTTTTGAGAAAGCAAGAAACATTTTATGCTCCAACAAGCTGCTTGTATTGTGCAACCCATGTAAAAGACTCGTGCTAGCATGTGATGCGTCGTCGTACGGAGTTGGGTGTGTATTACAACAAGCTAACGTTGCGGGGAAGTTGCAACCTGCCACCTATGCTTCCAGGAGCTTGTCGAAGGCCGAGAGGACCAACAGCATGATTGAGAAAGAGGCATTAACATGTGTGTTCGGGGCAAAGAAAATGCATCAGTACCTGTTTGGCCTCAAATTTGAGCTGGAAACCGATCACAAGCCCCTCATATCCCTGTTCGCTGAAAACAAGGGGATAAATACTAATGCCTCAGCCCGCATACAAAGGTGGGCACTCGCGCTATCAGCGTATAATTATACCATCCGCCACGGACCAGGCACCGAGAACTGTGTGGATGCTCTCAGTCAGCTACCATTGCCCACCACGGGGGTGGAAATGGCGCAGCCTGCAAACTTGTTGATGGTGGCGCAGCCCGCAGACTTGTTGATGGTCATGGAAGCGTTTGAAAATGATAAATCACCTCTGTCACCTCCCGCCAGATTAGGACTTGGATCAGCCAAGATCCTCTGCTGTCCCGAGTAAAAGACTGTATACTGCATGGGAGCTGGGCCAGCATCCCCGTTGAAATGCAAGAGCTTATCAAGCCGTTCCAGCGGCAAGAGGATGAGCTGTCCATTCAGGCAGACTGCCTGTTGTGGGGTAACCACGTAGTGCTACCCAAAAAGGGCAGGGAGACGTTCATCTCGGATCTCCACAGCACACATCCGGGTATAGTAATGATGAAAGCGATAGCCAGGTTCCATGTGTGGTGGCCCGGTATCGACTCTGACTTAGAGTCCTGTGTACGGCAATGCAGTGTGTGTGCTCAGTTGAGCAATGCGCCCAGAGAGGCACCACTAAGTTTGTGGTCCTGGCTCTCCAGACCATGGTCGAGGATCCATGTCGACTAGGCGGGCCCGTTTCTTGGTAAAATGTTCCTGGTGGTGGTGGATGCTTTTTCAAAATGGATTGAATGTGAAATAATGTTGGGAAGCACCGCCACTGCCACCATTGAAAGCCTGAGGGCCATGTTTGCCACCCACGTCCTGCCTGACATACTGGTCAGAGACAACGGGCCATGTTTCGCCAGTGCCGAATTTAAAGAATTCATGACCCGCAATGGGATCAAACATATCATCTCGGCCCCGTTTAAACCAGCCTCCAATGGGCAGGCAGAGCGGGCAGTACAAACAATCAAACAGAGCCTCAAATGAGTCACGAAAGGTTCACTCCAAACCCGCCTGTCCCAAGTACTGCTCAGCTACCGCACGAGATCCACTCGCTCACAGGGGTGCCCCCGGCTGAGCTACTCATGAAAAAGACATTTAAAACTAGACTCTCGCTGGATCACCCCAACCTGCATGATCAGGTAGAGAGCAGGCGGCAGCAACAAAACGTAAACGATGGTCGCACCACTGTGTCACGGGAAATTGATCTGAATGACCATGTGTACACGTTAAACTATGGACATGGTCCCAAGTGGATCGCGGGCACGGTGATAGCTAAAGAAGGGAGTAGGGTGTTTGTAGTCAAACTAGACAATGGACAAATTTGCAGAAAGCATCTGGACCAAACGAGGCTGCAGTTCACAGGCTGTCCTGAACAACCCACAGCAGACACCACCTTTTTCGAGCCTACAACACACAGCCAAAGGATCAACGACACCACGTCGGACCAGGAAATCGAACCCATCACGCCCAACAGCCCAGCAAGGCCAGGCTCACCCAGCAGCCCTGCAGGGCCAACAACACGCCAGCCCAGCGAGGGCACAGCCAACACACCAGAACAGACATTTGTACCGAGGCGGTCCACCAGGGAAAGAAAGGTTCCCGACCGCCTCACCTTGTAAATAGTTTTCACTTTGACTTTGAGGTGGGGTGTAATGTTGTGTATCTGTAAAGCATGCACTCCCATGTTCCGCCACCAGGGAGCGCATCCCCTGAAGTCCCAAGGGATCCCAGCATCCCTTGGGAGCACTGTATATAAGCCTGATCCTCACTCTGGAGTGTCTTCATAAAGACTGAGGTCACTGTTACTATAACCTCCCTGTGTGCAGCCTCATCTGTGTTAGGAACACAACAAGAAGTGTCATTTGATGTCTATTTTCATGTCAGTGAGGTCAGCAGGAAGCTCTTCCTCAGGACATTTCACCATTTTCACATTTGCTGATTCACACACTAAACCTTGGAACAGGGAATTCACACGGTAACATTAAGAACAGGAGCAGGCCATTCAGCCCCTGAGGCCTGCACCGCCATTCAATTAGATCATGGCTGATCTGGATTTCAACTCCATTTACCCACCTTTGCTCCATATCCCTCGATACCCTTAACCACAACAATCTATCAATCTCACTCTGAGATTGCAATTGACCCAGCATCCACAGCACTTTGGGGGGTGGGGGGGGGAGCTCCAGATTTCTACAACGCTTTGTGTGAAAAAGTGCTTCTCATTTCACTCCTGAATGGCCTAGCTCTAATATTTATGGTTATGTCATCTTGTTCTTGATTCCCCTAACAGAGGGAATAGTTTATCTATTTTAACTTGGTCTTGACTGGGGCAGAGATCGATCATATAGAAAGTGAGTGTCTTTACAAATATAGGTCTATGTGATCTGCTGGACTGCTTTCTATCACCTGAAGGGGTCAGAGAGGAATTCTCCGGAGTATTTACTCCCTTATCGGCCCTGGGTTTTTAACTCTGATTTTTTTTTTGTCTCTCCCAGGAGATTCCATGACTGGAGGTGTCGGGTCATGATGCTCCAGCCATCATGGTGTGTGGGGTAAGCTTGATGGACCAGCTGGTCTTTTCCTGCCCGCTAATTTCATGGGCCAAAAATTGCGGTCGGAGGCTTCCAGCGGGCAGATGCCTCCGATCGAAAATAAATTTCCCCAAAGCATCTGGTGGTCCCGGAGGAACGAACGCTTGTGCTCCAAGGCCTAGTTCACAGCCTCGCACAGAGGCCCACGTATTCCAGGAGTGTATGTGCAGCCTGGGATCACGTGGGCCTGGACCACCAATCACAATGTAGTATTCTCATTGATAATAATGGGAACTCCGAGCTCCCATTGCTGAGAATACCTCTAAAATCAAATAAAGCACTAACAACATTTTTAAAAATTACACTTCTAAAAAAATTAATAGAAATTGCATTAAATTAAATTTTTAGAGAAATTTTTATTTTCAGTTTTTTTTTCAATGTTTTAATAATATTAAAAATAAATTTACTTTCATAGACCGGGGCTTTAATATAAAAAGAAGCAATAACATTTATTTTTTTCTGTCTATTAAAACTCGAGTTTGAAGGACATTCGCTGGGCAGTAGTTGCGTAAATAGTCCAAATCTCCACCCACGGAGGCCCTTCTCCCGGGGATGCGTTGGATCGATCAAAAGACATTTTCACATTTCGCAAGTGCCGGGTTTCAGCGCATGCACTTTGCGCGCCTAAACCCGGAACTTGCGGGGGGCCTCTTCGGGCATGGGCACACATCATACGCACCCGGAGAGGCTGCAATTTATGGCCTCATATGTTCGCATCCTATCAACTCATTTTAAACAACTCGATTATATCAGCCATCATTCTCCAATGCTCAAGGGAATACAAGCCAATTGGCAAGGATTTGTTCTTAAAAGAGTTACAGTTTGATTAAATACTTTTGAAATAAAATAGGCGCTAAATGTGGGGTAGTCCTGAATTTACAAATGAATTACTGGTCAAATCAGCATTTCATAATCTGATGAGTATCTGATTTGCGAGACATCTAATTAGTTCTGTGTTCATGATTAGTGGGTTCTGGCTTAGTTAACCAATATATACATTTACTCACAAATGTACTGTGGCACTGCTTGCGGAAAGCCAGGGACTCCTGTTCTATAATGGCAGGAGCGTTGTACCATGGAATGCTCAGTGGTGTACATTCCTCTCTTTGTTGCACCTGTGTAATGCTCAGCTCCCAAGCATGGCGAAGAGGTGATGGGCCCGAAAGCTGTTACATTAGGTCTCCAACCGCCCCCCCCCCCACTAAATTGTCCCAAGATTTTTGCAGTTTTCCTAAATGTTACAGAATGAGGCCCAGTAGGCACAGGTGCAAGCACCATAATGAAAGAACGAAAGAAAAGAAAGACTTGCATTTATAAAGTGCCTTTACGACCACCGGACATCTCATAGAGCTTTACAGCCAGTGAAGTACTTTTGGAGTGTAGTCACTGTTGTAATGAGGGAAATGCGGCAGCCAATTTGCACATAAGCAAGCTCCCACAAACAGCAATGTGATAATGACCAGATAATCTGTTTTTGTTAAGTTGATTTGAAGGATAAATATTGGCCAGAACACCAGGGATAAATCCCTAGTTCTTCTTCGAAATAGTGCCATGGGATCCTTTACATCCACTTGAGAGGGCAGACAGGACCTCGGTTTAACGTCTCATCCGAAAGACGGCACCTCCAACAGTGCAGCACTCCCTCAGCTCTGTACTGAAGTGTCAGTCTAGATTTTTGTACTCAAGTCCCTGGAGTGGGATTATGAACCTACAATCTTCTGACTCAGAGGTGAGAATGCTGCCCACTGAACCACAGCTGACACTCAATGAAGCCGGAGGGGGGTTCCTGGCTTCCTACCTCTGTCATTCGAACCCGTGTGTGCATAAGTGGAGGGGCACATCTCACAGTGCTGGTTGTGGGGCTTGTGCTTTGACCCTTCACAGACCAGAGGGTAAGGGTTAAGATTTCTGCACGGTAATTGAAGTATCTTCCCCACTCCTGCCCCTGACGATCTCCAGGCCTTGATGATAAAATGAAGGCACACGGTATTGAGAGGGAAGTGGCCACTCCTGTCCCCCCACTGTAATGCATTTGCTTCATGGGTTCTTTGCTTAAGAATTCATAGCAACACATTGCTATTAAGAGCTAGTGGATTTATTAACAAAAGTTTAACAATCACACTACATATTACTAGTTCATCCACTAGGCTCACAACTGCATGCCTCGTCGTGGATGACCTAGACCCAACTGGCTGGGGTTTTATTGAGTCTTGTGACCATCACATGACTGACTAAGCCACTCACAATGCAACAGCTCTACAAACCTGTGAACATACATTACACTGACGATCTCCAGGCTACTTCTCTCCATCAGCAACCAGGAGTACCTCCCAGACCTACAGGAAGCTGCACCTGTTGGGTGACCAGGAGAGGCACAAGGAGGATGATCAGCCTCACTGTATTTTCCTGCTACTAAAGTGAGGCCATGTGTAGCCTGGTGTGTTCCCTTTGATCCTAATTGCTGTAAATGTGCACTGACTCTTTGGAGGACAGCACTGTGGATATTCTTCCAATTCAGAAAACATCACCGCTTCCTTTTTTGTATAGATCAGCTATCCCCTTCATCACCAATACTGCTTACTTCCACCTCCGAAACATCGCCTGACTCCGCCCCGCCTCAGATCATCTACTGCTGAAACCCTCATCCATACCTTTGTTACCTCGAGATTTGACTATACCAACGCTTTCCTGGCCGGCCTCACATCTTCCGCCCTCCATAAAGTAGAGCTCATCCAAAACTCTCCTACCCGTGTCTTAAATCACACTTGGTCCCGTTCACCCATCACCCCTGTGCTTGCTGACCAACATTGGCTACTGGTTCAGCAATTTAAAATTCTCATCCTTGTTTTCAAATCCCCCCATGGCCTCACTCCTTCCTTTCTTGTAACCTCCCCCAGCCCTACAATCCTCTGAGATCTCGGTGTTCCACCAATTCTGGCCTCTTGCATATCCCCTAGTTTAATTGTGTTATAAACCTTACCAAAATGTAAGTCTTGCCACTAGGGGGCACACCTGTGGGAGACATAAGGGGACACGGCTGAAACAGAGATCAAGCGCAGGGCAATTCTCCTCACCTTATGTGGGTCATCGATATATGGCCTCCTTAAAAATTTGCTGGCACCGGTCAAACTAACGGACAAATCTTTCGCAGAGCTGTGTACGCTGGCTAAGGAACACCTCAAGCCAAATGAGAGCATCCTGATGGCCAGGTATCGCTTTTACACGCACTGTCGTTACGAGGGACAGAACGTGGCGAGTTTTGTCGCCGACCTAAGATGCCTTACGGGGCAGTGCGACTTTGCAGGAGCCTTGGGGGAAATGTTGCGGGACTTTTTCATGTTTGGAATTGGCCACGAGGTCATCCTTCGCAAACTGCTGTCTGCCGAATCCCTAGATCTGAGCAAGGTCATCACGATACCCCTAGCGTCCATATCCACGAGCGATAACACAAAACAAATATCTTCACAAAATCGAAGGTCACCGGCAAGCACCGTGCACAAAATGATGTTTGCAGCAGGCAGAACGGCACAGGGCAGGGCCCACACGATTGCAGAGGCCAGACCTAGGCCTAGAGTGACTCAGAGTCCAGCGTGGGGCATGAATGCGTATCCATTAACACCATGTTGGTGCTGCGGGGTCAGCCATAGAGCTCATCAATGTCGATTCAAGCCCTATGTGTGCAAGGGCTGTGGAACAATGGGGCACCTCCAGCGAATGTGCAAATGATCGCTGACTCACCATGTGGCAGAGTCAGGAGAGGACAACCGATCCAGCGAGGATCACGAAGAATGAGCAGGAAAGGAAACTGAACCTGAGGATGAAGAGGAAGTATGTGGGATGCACACCTTCACCACCAAAAGCACTCCGATAATGTTAAAAGTTGAACTTAACGGCACTCCAGTCTCCATGGAACTAGACACGGGGACGAGTCAATCAGTAAGGAGCCAGAAGACTTTCGAGAGGGCGTGGAGCGACGAAGCACAGCGAACCGAGCTGATCCCGACTCAGGCAAAGCTGCGCATCTACAGCAAGGAACTGATACCAGTTATTGGTAGTACGGACATAAGAGTATTCCATGAGGGACCACTGCACGATTTATCCTGTGGACTGTTTCAGGTGATGGGCCAACGCTGCTTGGCAGGAGGTGGATGGGGAAGATTCGATGGAACTGGGAAGACCTCTGCGTACCCTCTCTGGCGAACGAGGTCTCCCCTTCTCAAAGGCTGAGCAAACCCCCACTTTCAGCTAAACTAGGCATCGAAGTGCAGATCCATTTGCAGATTCCCGAGGCACAGGCCGCTCATCACAACCACGAGGAGGTAAAGTTCAACCGAGCAGCGGTACACGCGCGGTACCCACCACCGGAAGTCGATGACCTCTTCGCGATGATGGAAGAGGCTCCAGGTCGACCATGCGGAGTCGGACACCGGCCGAAATGATCCGAATGCATCTTCCCGACGCCAGAGGCAAAATACCTGGGGAGGAAGATCACGGCAGTCAGCATCACGGACATGGACGAGAGGACGTCCAGACTGTAGTGTATGGAGGAAGAGTCAGACTGAATACTGTGAGCTCAAAGTAAAATGTGACCTGAGTCTTTTATTGCAGGTCTCCAGAGTGCCTCTCCAACCTGTGAAGCCTTCTTAAATACCTGTGCTCCCAAGGGATTATGAGATCCCTTGGGACTCCGGGGAATGAGCCGTCTGGTGGCTGTACAGATTAAATATAAGTCCAGATACATAACAACATTCCCCCCCAAAGTCAATAGTGTAACAATAGTGAGTTGATCTGGGGCCCTTCTTGCCCTGGTTGATCGTCTCGGTGTGAAGGCTGGTGTTGTTGAGTCATTTGTTGGGCCCTCGCTGGGCTGCTATGCAGCTGGCCTTGCTGGGCTGCCTGGTGTGTTGGGCCCTACAGGGCTGCTGTGGATGATGGGTTCTGCTTCGTGGTTAACCGTGGTGTCGGTTGTCACTGGTGTGTGTGTTGGGGATTCAAAAAAGGTAGGGTCCAAGGTGGGTTGCTCAGGGTAGTCCGTTAATCTGAGTCTAATTTGGTCCAAGTGTTTCCGGTGAATGAGTCCATTTGAAAGTTTGACCCGAAACACCCTACTCTCCTCTTTGGCCACCACAGTGCCGGGAAGCCACTTGGCCATAATTTAATACAAATACAGGATCATTGACTTCAATCTCGCGTGACACATTTGCGCTATCATGGTATGCACTTTGTTGAAGCCGCCTGCTCTCTACCTGTTCATGTAGATCAGGGTGAACTAACAAGAGCCTTATCTTAAATGCTCTTTTCATGAGCAGTTCAGCAGGTGGGATCCCAGTGAGTGAGTGTGGTCTCGTGCGGTAGCTAAGCAGGACTCGGGATAGGCGAGTCTGCAGTGAGCCTTCAGTTACCCTCTTCAAGCCTTGCTTGATGGTTTGCACTGCTCTCTCTGCCTGACCATTGGATGCTGGTTTAAACGGGGTAGATGTGACATGTTTGATCCCGTTATGAGTCATGAATTCTTTGAACTCTGCACTGGTAAAACATGGCCCGTTGTCACTCACCAGGACATCGGGTAAACCATGTGTGGCAAACATGGCCCGCAGGCTTTCAGTAGTGGCAGCGGACGTGCTAGCCGACATTATCTCACATTCAATCCACTTGGAGTACACGGCTACAAACGCAAGGAACATTTTACCCAAGAACGGGCCTGCATAGTCGACGTGTATCCTAGACCACGGGTTGGAGGGCCAAGACCATAAACTTAGCGGCTCCTCCCTGGGTACATTGCTTAACTGCGAGCATGTATTATATCTGTGAACGCAGGACTCTAAGTCCGCATCGATACCGGGCCACCACACATGGGATCTGGCTATCACTTTCATCATTACGATGCCTGGGTAGGTACTGTGGAGGTCATTGATGAAGGTGTCTCTGCCCTTCTTGGGGACTACTACTCGATTGCCCCACAGAAGGCAGTCTGCCTGTATCAACATTTCATTTTTGCGCTGCTGGAACGGCTTTATCTCTGCCTGCATTTCCACTGGGACACTGGACCAGCTCCCATGAAGCACACAGCTTTTGACTAGAGATAATAAGGGGTCCTGGCTTGTCCAGGTTTTGATCTGCCGGGTAGTGACGGGTGATTGCTCACTCTCAAATGCTTCCATAACCATGGCTAGATCTGTGGGCTGCGCCATTTCCACCCCCGTGGTGGGCAATGGCAGCCTACTGAGAGCATCGGCGCAGTTTCTGTGCCTGGCCTGTGGCGGATGTCGTAGTTGTATGCGGACAACGTGAGCGCCCATCTCTGGATGCGGGCCGATGCGTTGGTATTTATCCCTTTACTCTCGGAAAACAGGGATATAAGTGGCTTATGGTCAGTTTCCAATTCGAATTTTAGCCCAAACAGGTATTGATGCATTTTCTTTATCCCATAGACACATACTAACGCTTCTTTTTCAATCATGCTGTAAGCTCTCTCAGCCTTAGACAGACTCCTGGATGCATAAGCAACCGGTTACAGTTTACCGAAATCATTAGCTTGTTGCAATACACACCCGACGCCATATGACGATGCATCACATGCTAGTACCAAACGCTTACATGGATCATACAACACAAGCAATTTGTTTTGAGCACAACAATTTTCTTTCTTTTACAAAGGCATTTTCTTGGCTTTTGCCCCAAACCCATTCGCCCCCTTTTCGTAGTAAGACATGTAGTGGTTCTAGCAGAGTGCTGAGACCCGGTAAGAAGTTATCAAAGTAGTTCAAGAGTCCCGGGAACGACCGCAGCTCCGTCACGTTCTGTGGCCTCGATGCATTCTCGATTGCCTCCATCTTCGCGTTGGTGGGCCTGATGCCGTCCACCGCAATCCTCCTTCCCAGGAACTCCACTTCAGGCGCCAGGAAAACGCACTTCGAGCATTTTAACCTGAGCCCCACGCGGTTGAGCCGACTAAGAACCTCCTCCAGGTTCTGCAGATGCTCGACTGTGTTCCGACCTGTGACCAAGATGTCGTCCTGGAAGGCCACGGTGTGCAGGACCGACTTCAGTAAACTTTCCATGTTTCTCTGGAATATCGCCGCCACTGATCGGATTCCAAACGGGCTTCTGTTATAAACAAAAATACCTTTGTGCATGTTGATGCAGGTGAGAGCGTTCGATGATTT
Organism: Pristiophorus japonicus; assembly: GCF_044704955.1. Taxonomy (NCBI): domain Eukaryota; kingdom Metazoa; phylum Chordata; class Chondrichthyes; family Pristiophoridae; genus Pristiophorus; species Pristiophorus japonicus. The sequence goes on from NC_091984.1 coordinate 123,095,783, forward strand.
CTCCAGTTCCTGCGTCATGTAGGCTGAGGTCAGATTCAGCTTCGTGAACGTCTTTCCTCCCACCAGTGTTGCAAAGAGGTCGTCGGCTTTTGGAAGTGGGTATTGGTCCTGCAGGGAGAAACGACTGATAGTTACTTTGTAATCGCCACAGATTCTGATGGTGCCCTTTCCCTTGAGGACTGGGACAATAGGACTGACCCACTTGCTGAATTTGATCAGTGAAATGATGCCCTCTCGTTGTAGCCGGTCGAGCTCGATTTCTACCCTTTTTCTCATCATGTACGGTACTGCTCTCGCCTTGTGATGGATGGGTCACGGTCCCGGAATTAGTTGGATCTGCACTTTTGCTCCTTGGAATTTCCCGATGCCTGGTTCGAACAGCGAAGGAAATTTGTTTAAGACCTGTGCACACAAAGTGTCGTCAGCGGGCGATAGCGCTTGGATGTCGTCACAGTTCCAGCGTATCTTTCCCAGCCAGCTCCTGCCGAGCAGCATGGGACCATCGACCGGTACCACCCAAAGTGGTAGCTTGTGCACCGCTCCATCATAGGAGACCTTTACGGTAGCACTGCCGATTACAGGAATCAGTTCTTTTGTGTAAGTTCTTCGTTTGAAAGTCATTGAAAGTTGGCATACAGGTACAGCAAGCGGTGAAGAAGGCAAATGGTATGTTGGCCTTCATAGCTAGGGGATATGAGTATAGGAGCAGAGAGGTCTTACTGCAGTTGTACAGGGCCTTGGTGAGGCCTCACCTGGAATATTATGTTCAGTTTTGGTCTCCTAATCTGAGGAAGGACGTTCTTGCTATTGAGGGAGTGCAGCGAAGGTTCACCAGACTGATTTCCGGGATGGCAGGACTGACATATGAGGAGAGACTGGATCAACTGGGCTTTTATACACTGGAGTTTCGAAGACTGAGAGGGGATCTCATAGAAACATATAAGATTCTGATGGGACGGGACAGGTTAGATGTGGGTAGAATGTTTCCGATGCTGGGGAAGTCCAGAACCAGGGGACACAGTCTTAGGATAAGTGGTAGGCCATTTAGGACTGAGATGAAGAAAAACTTCTTCACTCAGAGAGTTGTTAACCTGTGGAATTCCCTGCCGCAGAGAGTTGTTGATGCCAGTTCATTGGATATATTCAAGAGGGAGTTAGATATGGCTCTTACGGCTAAGGGGATCAAGGGGCATGGAGAGAAAGCAAGAAAGGGATACTGAGGGAATGATCAGCCATGATCTTATTGAATGGTGGTGCAGGCTTGAAGGGCCAAATGGCCTACTCCTGCACCTATTTTCTATGTTTCTATGTTTCGTGCGAATTGGAGTTAAGACTGGCCTTGAGGCCTTGTTGCACCACAATCTTTCGAAAGTCTTTTTGCCCATGATGGACTGGCTCGCGCCCGTGTCCAGCTCCATTGACACCGGTAGTCCATTTAGTTCAACATTCAGCATTATCGGAGGACAATTCATGGTGAATGTGTGCACCCCATGTACCTCTGCGTCCTCTATCAGAGGTTCTGTTTCGTCGTGATCCTCTGTGGATCTGTCCTCCTCTGCAATGTGGTGGTTTTCAGGTTTAGCAGGCCTAGCAGCTTGCCTGCACACTCATTGGATGTGTCCCCTTGTTCCTTAGCCCTTGCAAATGTATCCTTTGAATCAGTATGAATGGAAACGATGATCACCCCCACAGCGCCAACAAGGTGTTAATGGCCTTGCATTCATCACCAGACTCTGAGACATCTGCGGACGTGTAGCTGCAGGTTTGTGTGACCTGCCCTGTCCGTTATGATTCAAAAACAACATCACTTTGTTCACAGTACTTTTCCAGCACTTGTGTGCTGAGAGATTTGCTTAGTATTGTCACTGGTGGCAATGAACGCCTGGGCTATCGCTGTGGCCTTACTCCAGGTTGGGTTCTCTACAGTCAAAAGTTTGCGAAGTATGGTTTTGTGGCCAATGCCAAGTACAAAAAAGTCTCTGAGCATATGCTCCAAATGTCCTTCCAATTCGCAATGTCCTGCAAGGCGTCTTAGCTCAGCGACATAACTCATCACTTCCTGGCCTTCAGATCTTTTGTAGGTATAGAACCGGTACCTCGCCATCAGAACGCTTTCCTTCGGGTTCAAATGCTCTTGGACCAGTGTGCACAAATTGTCTTACGATTTCTCCATTGGTTTCGCTGGAGAGTGCAGATTCTTCATGAGGCCATACGTTGGTGCCCCACAGACAGTGAGGAGGATCGCTCTACGTTTGGCAGCGCTCTCTTCCCCATCTAGCTCGTTGACCATGAAGTATTGGTCGAGTCGCTCCACAAAAGTTTCCCAATCATCTCCCTCCGAGAATTTCTCCAGGATGCCCACTGTTCTCTGCATCTTTGGGTTCGCTATTTGTATCTTGTCACCAGTTGTAATGTATGGAGAAAGAGTCAGAATGAACACTGTGAGCTCAAAGTAAAGTGTGACCTTAGTCTTTTATTGCAGGTCTCCAGAGTGCCTCTCCAACCTGTGAAGTCTCCTTAAATACCTGTGCTCCCAAGGGATTATGAGATCCCTTGGGACTCTTGGGACTGAGCGACTCTTGTGGCTATACAGAGTATATACAAATCCAGATACATAACACAGACCATGGGATGAGAGAGTGTCCAAACCACGGGACGAGAGAGGACCACGGGTAGTCATTGCAACGGAACGGAGGAATGTGTCGTCCAGCAAGGAAAACGACTGGGTTTGGGGCAAAGGTAAAGGGGCGGCCGCTGTGAAGGTCAGGAACCCACTACGGTCCAATAATTTGTGTGCACTATGAAACCCTTGTGAGTGGTCTTTCGCGGCCAATGATGTACCATTATATGGGGTTGGGGGTGCCTTACAACAAGCCAAAGTAGCGGGCGAATACCAACCGGTCGTATATGTATCTAACAAAGCATTCGTAGCAAGTGAGATGTTACCGCACGGGGTCGGGAGTGTTGTGCAGCAAGCAAAATTAGCGGGCCAGCCCCAAAGGATTGAACATATATCAAATAAGTTAAACTAAGCAGCAGCCTGTGTTCACGGGACTAAAGAGACGTACCAAAGAGTATCCCAATATGTGCTCGAGTCAGACAAGCTGCTCATCCCACAAGCTTGGGAGAGCAGAGGCACCATTATCGATGCGTTTTTTCGAGAATGTCTCTGCACTGTAACATGATCCGCCACGGGCCAGGCACTGAGAGCGGCACTAAAGCCCTCAGTTGGCTACCGTTGCCCACCACCGGGGTGGAAACAGCGCAGCCTGCAGACCCACTCGCAGTTGTAGAAGTGCTGGAAAGCGAGGGGTCACCGTAACAGGCCCCCCAGCTTAGGACCTGGACCAGCCAGGATCCCATGTTACCGTCTGCCAAAGGTGAACTGCTAGATGGGATGTGGCAACCTATCCACCGCAGAGACGGTAGACCCATCCCAACGTTGCAAAGCAAGGCAGGGCGGCTACACACAGTCGGTGGTCCGGGGATCGCATACTACGGCCCAAGGTCCACAGGGACCACTAGGCCTCCCACCACTACCGAAAGTCTCAAGGCCATTGGGCCATCCTGGGCTTGCTAGACCTCAGGGTCAGCGACAATAGCCCGGAGCAGGCAGCCCAAATCACTAAACCGAGCACCACGCGTGTTACGGTAGACTCCCTCCAGACCCGGCTATCCTGGGTGCTACGCAGTCACCAGACAGAATTACTCAGAACCGAGCTCCCCGTAGACCATCAGCAAAGACTGCACCATAAGTGCACGGCCCCTCCACACAACCAGAATAAGTGATGTAGACCGTGTTCAGGGCCCCAGTTAGGCCGCTAGCTCTACATTAGCCAAGGGGGGGAATGGAGTGTATGTGATGAAAACGGAGCATTTGATTGTGAAACCATGTACCGGGCTAACGAGTAAAGCAGTTGGACAAGACCAAACTACAAACTACAGATAACCAGGAACCACTGTGAAAGGACCTGGCCCCCAGCGACCCACTAACACGATCAACTTCGCCGTCAACCACGAGGATGAACCCACCACGTCAGGACTTCAACCCAGGTGATCGACCCGGGGGCGCGGGGCGCCAGATTGCCTCAACTTGCAAATAACTTGCACAATAAGACTTTGGGGGGTGGGGGGGAGTGATGTTATATATGTATGTAAACCTTACCAAGACTTGCCACTAGGGGGCACACCTGTAGGAGACCTAAGGGTCACCTATGCACCCTGGGGCAAGCAGGTATAAAAGGTGATTCACCATGCTGCTTCCTCACTCTGGAGTCTGAATAAAGAGACCAAGGTCACAACAGTCCTGTGGATTTATTCTGAACATAACAAATTGCTCCACCATTAGTGGACATGCTTTGAGCTGCCAGGGCCCTAAATTCTGCCATTCCCTCCCTAAACCTCTCCGCCTCTCTCTCTTCCTTTAATCTACCAGTTTTGGTCATCTGTTCTAATATCTCCTTATGTGGCTTGGTGTCAAATGTTGTTTGATAATGGGACATTATACTACGTTAAAGGCTCCATATAAAAGCAAGCTGTTGTTGTTTAGACGCCTACCTATCCACGTTGCCACTCCCCCCTCACTTCCGTGCACCTTCATTTTATCAACAAGCACCTTATCAAATGCCTTTTGAAAATTCAAATGCATAACATCCATTGTGTTTCCTTTGTCCATACATTGTTATTTCCTTATGGAACTCTTACATCTGTCCAATATTATGTTCAAAATGCTCGCCTGCATAGTAATGCTCCTCCCTACCTCTGTAACCTCCTCCAGCCTCACCCTCTGTTCTTACAACTGTGGTCTGTTGAGTGTTCTGACAATCAATGGCAGAGCCTCCAGCCATCCTGGTCCCACACTTTGAGACTCTCTGCCCAAATCTCTCTGTCTTGTTATACCTTCAAAAGCTTCTTTAAAATCAAACTCTTTAAAATCAACCTCCTTTGTACCTCTGACCAGCTCCTCTAATTCCCATTGCACACAATCTTTGAAGCAACTTAGGACATTTTATGTTAAAGGCGCTATATAAACGTAAGTTTTTTATACATTGTAATTAATAGCAGTTGGATAGTACAATGTGTTAAGCACAGTTCTTTTCCTCAGTGAGCTAGGCTTGAATCCAGTCCAGGCTGATGGGGATAATCAAATAGACAAGGCTCTCGCGGATGAGTGATGACTAATGGATGATGCCATTAGTGTTGAATTTGATTTGGATGGTTTGATAATACTGGAGCTCATTTTATCTTGGTTTCGGCTGCTGGCTGTCTGTGAGGCAGTTTGAAAGCTGGTTTTCAGAAATTGAAATGGACTTTTGGAAGGAACGACATTAATTGGAACAAATTACCTTTCCACATAATGCGCAGGGGAATAAAAGCCTATTTTGCTAATTCAGTTTAAGTTGTCGCACAGAAAAACAAGTTGTCAATCTAACATTCATCAGTCCTGACCAGTTGTAGTCTGCAGATAATAGTCATGGGGTCCTGATAAAGCTGGTCTGCAGACACCTGTTTCCTGTAACAAAACACATTAGCACAGTACAGTAGTGCAGCAGTTATATTACTGGGCTAGCAATGTAAAGGTCCAGACTAATAATCCACACTAGTTCAAATCCCACCATTAGGGAAGCAAACCTGTTGTCCTGATCCGATATGTGACTCCAGTCCCATGCCAAACTGCCCTCTGAAATGACCTAGCGAGCCATTCAATTGTATTAAACCTCCGGGCATCTAGTGATGGATAATAAATGCCAGCATTGCCACTGACCCTCACATTCCAAGAACCAATATTTTTTAAAAATCTGCATTTATCCATATCAAGATCTGTTTGCCAATTCCTTAGCCCTGTTGCTTACTTTGTCCAGATTGCTTAGAAGACTAGACATACTTGACCCATATAGCTTGGTGTGTGGCCAGATATCTAAAGCAAGTATCCACAGTGATATGTTCTGGGATCCCTGCTGTTTACACAATTTCTAAATAATAATTAGGAGGGTATTGCTGGGATTATAACATTTGCTAACAATACAAAGTTATTAATGAACATTCTCTCTATCATCTCTCTCTCTCTCTAGGTCTCTCTAGGTTTAAAGGATACTTGGCCAAGAGTACTCTCTCAAGCAACACCACCCAAAACAGATTATTCCAGTCATTCACCTCATTTGATGTTTGCGGGGCCTCGCTGTGTGCAAAGTAGGCCATTGCATTTGCCTTCATGACAAGTGATGGCACTTCAAAAATAATCAATTGGCTGTAAAACGATTTGGGACTGCTGAGGAGGTAAAAGGTACTATATAATTGCAAGGTTTCTTTTTTTGCTTTTATTCAACTGTTTTCAAGGTTTATGATATAACCTCTCTCACTCCTACCAATCCGTGGAATTGCTGGCTGTAACTCAGCTCCTTTGTGTGTGTTGCATTGCATTATATCCACCTGTAAAATTCATCAGCCCGGTTAGACAGACTATAAAGTTTGTAATCCTTGAGGCTTTACTGACTAGACGTCTCTGTCAGTAGAAACAATGGGTGCATTGTCACTGAAATGTTTGTGGTAAATCACAGCATCTAAGAAAATCAGGGCACACATCTCATAGTTGTTATTGTCGAAAAGAAGTCTCAATTAGTGAATTGAGAGCTTTAATACATATCTGACTACCAAGAATTACTAGCCACAGCACTTTTGGATAAATTATTCTTCACTTACTATGCAATGTTTAAAAGCTGCTGTGTGTCTTCAGAAGAGAATCATAGACTCATACAGCACAGAAGGAGGCCATTCAGCCCATCGTGCCTGTGCCGTCTCTTTGAAAAAGCGATCCAATTAGTCCCACTCCCCTGCTCTTTCCCATATCATCATCATTATAGGCAGTCCCTCGAAATCGAGGATGACTTGCTTCCACTCTAAAAATGAGTTCTTAGGTGACTGAACAGTCCAATACAAGAATTACAGTCTCTGTCACAGGTGGGACAGTCATTGAAGGAAAGGGTGGGTGGGAAGTCTGGTTTGCCGCACGCTCCTTCTGCTGCCTGCGTTTGTTTTCTGCACGCTCTCAGTGATGGGACTCGTGGTGCTCAGCGCCCTTACGGATGCTCTTCCCCCACTTAGGGCGGTCTTTGGCCATTGATTCCCAGATGTCGGTGGGGAAGTTGCATGTTATCAAGGAGGCTTTGAGGGTGTCCTTGAAACATTTCCTCTGCCCACCTGGGGCTCGCTTGCCGTGCAGGAGTTCCGAGTAGAGCGCTTGCTTTGAGAGTCTTGTGTCAGGCATGCGAACAATGTGGCCTGCCCAACGGAGCTGGTCAAGTGTGGTCAGTGCTTCAATGCTGGGGATGTTGGCCTGGACGAGGACACTAACGTTGGTGCGTCTGTCCTCCCAGGGGATTTGTATCTCCTTCAAGTATTTATCCAATGCCTTTTTAAATGTTACTATTGAAACTACTTCCACCGCCCTTTCAGGCAGTGCATTCCAGAGCAGAACAACTCTCTGTGTAAAAACATTTCTCCTCATGTCCCCTCCCCTCTGGTTTTTTGCCAATTTACCTTAAATCTGTGTCCTCTGGTTACCAACCTTCCTGTTAGTGGAAATAGTTTCCCCTTATTTACTCTATAAAAACCCCTCATAGTCCAATGACCAATTGCAGGCCAACTGATAACATCCAGAATGTAGCCAATATTCCCTAGGTAGCTGGGCTGATTTAGATCTACATACTTTTCGGTACATTTTTTTATTTGAATAAAAAAATCCACATGATGCTATACAACATCGAAATTGGAAAATGTCTTGCCTGTCTGCGCCAGCTGTTGAAGTTGGCATTAAAGATCCCTTTACATAATGACAAACAAAGCACGGTAAAAAAGCATTTCATAGTGTGAAGCACTTTGATACTTTAGTGTGATCAAGTGCTCTGTAAGTGGAATTACGCTGTTTCTTGGCAGTAGTCCAAGAGGTCTCCTGTATTCTGGCCAACATTACGTCCTCAACCAATAATACTTAAAAATACATTAAGTGGCTTTGAAAAATGATCAGCATCATTTATAGGGTCACTTTTATAATAATCAGTATGAAGGGCATCAATAGACTATGTGGAGCGATGAGTTTCAATGAGCTGAATGGCTTCTCTCATCCCTGACTTTCATGTTCTCATACACATAGACATTGAGAAATATATCACCAGACAGTCTTCAACTTGATTAGCACTAACTTATAGAACATTAGCCAACTCACATGTCACTAGAACTTGACTGAATACAATGGGAAGGGTGTGAGAAGTGGCATGGTGCCATTTTAGCAATTTGCTGTGGCGATATCAAGTACAGTATTCAAGGGATAAATTGAAAATTATTTCCAGCTCTCCCACTAGCCCAGTTAGTAAGTGTGGAGTTGAGTCACAAAGATCGGGGAAGTCTTGGCTTACTCTCTGGCCTTAACTGAGATAGCTGACAACAGTTAGCTCTAGTGCCCCTAGACTACAAGTGTTGCAGTTTTTGTATCTTCACACTCTTCCCATGGAAAATAGTAGGAGGATTTGTAGGCTGATTAAGACTCTGACAGACCATGACGTGATCACTCCTTGCATGACTGTAACCATCTTTAAACCAGTCAATAGGATTGGTCAGTCCTATACAATAGGAGGGTTTTATGGGCTCCCACAACCCATACAATTAATTACATGGAATATACAGCACAAAAACAGGCCAGTTGTCTGTACTGGCGTTTATACTCCGCACGAGTCTCCTCCAACTCCATCTTCCTCGTCTCAACCTTTCAGCATATCCTTCTATTCCCTTTTCTCCCATGTACTCGACTATATTCCTCTTAAAAGCATGTAAGCTATTTACCTCAACCACTTAAATGCACTCAACCACTTACCCTGAACTTGTTACAACTCTAACTTTTTCGACGAAGGGTCATCGACCTGAAACATTAACTCTGCTTCTCTCTCCACAGATGCTGTCTGACCTGCTGAGTATTTCCAGCATTTTCTGTTTCTATTATGCCTCAACTACTTCCTATGACAGCGAGTTCCACATTCTAACCACTCTCTAAGTAAAAGAATGTCTCCTTATTTCCCGATTGCATTCATTAGTATTTATTGTATTTATGGCCCTGAGTTTTGGATTTGCCCACAAGTGGAAACATTCTCTCCATATCTATCATAAGAACATAAGAAATAGGGGCAGGAGTAGGCTATCCGGCTGATCTTCTACCTCAACTCCATTTTCCTACACTATCCCCATATCCCTTGATTCCCTTAATATCTAAAATCTATCAATCTCTGTCTTGAATATACTCAACGACTGAGCCTCCATAACCCTTCGGAGCAGAGAATTCCAAAGATTCACCTCCCTCTGAGTGAAGAAATTTCTCCTCACCTCAGTCCTAAATGGCCGACCACTTATTCTGACACTGTGACCCCTGGTTCCAGACTTCCCATCCAGGGGAAACATCCTCCCTATATCTACCTTGTCAAGCCCTGTAAGAAATTTGTATGTTTCAATGAGATCATCTCTCATTCTTCTAAACTCTGGAGAATATGGGCCTAGTCTACTCAATCTCTCCTCATAGGACAATCCCCCCATCCCAGGAATCAGTCTGGTGAACCTTCATTGCACTCCCTCAATGACAGGTATTATCCTTCCTTAGGTAAGGAGACCAAAACTGTACACAATACTCCTGGTGTGGTATATAATTGCAGTAAGATGTCTTTACTCTTATACTCAAATTCTCTTGTAATAAAGGACAACATATCATTTGCTTTTCTAATTACTTGCTGTACCTGCATGTTAACTTTCAGTGATTCATGTACAAGGACACACAGGTCCCTCTGAGCACCAACATTTCCCAATCTCTCACCATTTAAAATATACTCTGCTTTTCTATTTTTCCTACCAAAGTGGGTAACTACACATTTTTCCACATTATGTTCTATTCACCACATTCATAATTTTAAAGACCTCTATCAGGCAACCTCTAAGCCTTCTATTTTCTGAAGAAAAAAGCCTCAACCTGTTCAATCTTTCCCAATTGCTGTAATCTCTCCGCTCTGGTACAGAATTCAGACACGGAGCTCCAGTCTCCACTTGCTGGGACAGTCTGGAGTCGGGTTCGACCCCTGCACCTTCTGACTCAAGAGGTGGGGACACTACCACTCAGCCAAAAGCTCATTACCCCTCGTGCTGCAGGTCAGGGGTTAAGAGTCGGTCAGCTCAGGCGTCAGCTCCTGGTTGCTATCCAGCAACTCCCAGCTGGAAAGAGCTTGTGTATTGATGTTGGGTGATGACAGGATCAGGCCACCCTGCTGTGTGGACCACCACGGTCAAATAACCTGTTGACTTTCACTTTCTAGACTCACATATAACTAATGGATACTTGAGCAAGCTGGAACACTGCTCCTTTAGGACTGTGTAAAGCATTATTCAGCATCAGCGGAAGTGGAGAAGAAAATTTGTTGTTCTCGGCAGTGAAGGAAGATGAAATCACTCACAGAGGAAAGCCATCATTCAAAGTGTTATGTACTTAACCCTTTGTAACCAGCATAATACCTGATCACCAGAGGGGCCACCTGTTGGATTCCCAAGGGATCCCAGTATCCCTTGGGAGCACAGTATATAAGCAGGCGACCCACAAGGTAACTGCACTCTGGAATCTTATTAAAGGAGCTAAAGTCACACTTGCTCATTACACACAGTACTCAGCCTCACCATTTATTATGAGTGTAACAATTGGCGACGAGGTAACGAACAACCACACGAAAATGCAAAGAACAGTCGGCATGCTGGAGAAGTTCTCAGAAGGGAATGATTGGGAGGCCTTTGTGAAGAGACTCGACCAATACTTTGTGGCCAACGAGCTGGAAGGGGATGAGAACACTACCAAATGAAGGGCGATCCTCCTAACTGTCTGTGGGGTAACAACCTATGGCCTCATGAAGAATCTCCTGGCACCAGCAAAACCGACAGAGAAATCCTACGAAGAATTGTGTACGCTGGTCCGGGAGCACCTAAATCCTAAGGAAAGCGTTTTGATGGCAAGATATCGGTTCTACACGTGTCAACGATCAGAGGGCCAGGAAGTGGTGAGCTACGTCAGTGAACTAAGGCGCCTCGCAGGACATTGAGAGTTTGAGGGATTCCTAGAACAAATGCTCAGAGACTTTTTTGTACTGGGCATCAGACATGAGACAATCCTTCGCAAACTGTTGACTGTAGAAAGTTCGAATCTAAGTAAAACCATAACGATAGCCCAAGCATTTATGTCCACCAGTGACAACAGAAAGCAGATTTCGCAGAACAAAGAAGTTTCAGCCAGTACTGTGCATAAAGTAACATCGGTTTTGAGCAGAAATGTACATGGCAGAATGTACACGCCGACCTCAATTGACCCGCCATCAACTGTTAATGCGAGGCAATTAACACCCTGTTGGTGCTGCGGAGGTGATATCGGCCCCATCAATGCCGCTTTAAGCACTATGCATGCAATGGTTGCAGAACAATGGGACACCTCCAACGAATGTGCAGGCAAGCTGCAAACCCTGCAAACCACCATGTTGCAGAGGAAGATCGATCTACAGTGGATCAGGCTGAATTGGAGACTCGTACTGAGGAGACAGAAGTGTTCGGGGTACACACGTCCACGACGAAATGCCCATGAATAATGTTGAAAGTTGAACTGAATGGCATTCCAGTATCTATGCAGCTGGACACGGGGGCAAGTCAGTCCATAATGAGTAAAAAGGCCTTCAACAGGTTGTGGGGAAATAAGGCAAACAGGCTCAAGCTCAGCCCCATTCGCACCAAACTAAGGACTTACACCAAGGAACTAATCCCTGTAATTGGCAGTGCAGAAGTCAAAGTCTCCTATGACGGAGCAGTACACGGACTCCCGCTGTGGATTGTACCAGGGGATGGCGCCACGTTGTTTGGCAGAAGCTGGCTGGGAAAAATCCGCTGGAACTGGAATGACATCCGAGCGCTTTCGTCTGTCGACGAAGCCTCATGTACCCAGGTTCTGAGCAAGTTCCCTTCGTTATTCGAGGCAGGCATTGGAAGCTTTTCGGGGGCGAAAGTGCAGATCCATTTGGTTCCCGGTTCACGACCCATCCACCACAAGGCACGGGTGGTAACGTACATGATGCGTGAAAAAGTGGAAATTGAGCTGGACAGGCTGCAGCGAGAAGGCATCATCACGCTGGTGGAATTCAATAATTAGGCCAGTCTGATTGTCCCGATACTTAAGGAGGACGGCACGGTTAGAATTTGTGGGGACTATCAAGTAACGATTAGCCGTTTTTTACTGCAGGACCAGTACCCGCTACCCAAGGCAGACGACTTATTTGCGACCCTGGCTGGAGGGAAGACATTCACCAAGCTGGACCTGACCTCGGCCTACATGATGTAGGAGCTGGAGGAGTCTTCGAAAGGCCTCACCTGCACCAACACGCACAAAGGTCCGTTTAGCTGCAACCAGTGCCCGTTCGGGATTCGGTCAGCCACGGCGATCTTCCAGCGGAACATGGAGAGCCTGCTAAAGTCGGTCCCTGGTACAGTGGTCTTCCAGGACGACATATTGGTTACAGATCGGGACACCATGGAGCACTTGAAGAATCTAGAGGAGGTTCTTAGTCGGTTGGATCGCGTGGGGCTCAGGTTGAAACGCTCGAAGTGTGTTTTCCTGGCACAGGACATCGAATTCTTAGGAAGGAGAATCGCAGCAGACGGTATCAGACCCACCGACGCCAAGACGGAGGCCATCAAGAACGCGCTGCGACCACAGAACATGGCGGAGCTGCGGTCGTTCCTGGGACTCCTTAACTATTTTGGTAATTTCCTATCTTAGTTAAGCACCCTGCTAGAACTCCTACATGTGCTACTGCGCAAGGGAGACGACTGGGTATGGGGGAATTCACAAGAGGCTGCTTTTAAGAAAGCCAGAAATCTGTTGTGTTCTAACAAACTGCTTGTCCTGTATAACCCATGTAAACGATTAATGTTAGCATGCGATGCATCGTCATACGGGGTCGGGTGTGTGTTACAACAGGCTAACGAATCGGGGATTTTGCAACCGGTCGCTTATGCGTCCAGGAGTTTGTCCAAGGCCAAACTGGCCAACAGCATGGTTGAAAAAGAGGCTCTGGCGTGCGTTTACAGGGTAAAAAAAACGCACCAGTACTTATTTGGCCTTAAGTTTGAGCTTGAAACTGACCACAAGCCGCTCATATCGCTGTTCTTTGAGTGCAAAGGGATTAATACCAATTCTTCTGCCTTTAAAGATGGGCACTCACGCTGTCGGCATACAACTATGTAAGCCATCACAGACCGGGCACAGAAAACTGCGCAGATGCTCTCAGTCGGCTGCCATTGCCCACCACCGGGGTGGAAATGGCACAGCCAGCGGACTTGCTCATGGTCATGGAGGCATTTGAGAACAAGAAGTATCCCATTACAGCCCGCCAGATCAGGAACTGGACCAGCCAGGATCCTTTACTGTCCTTGGTAAAAAAAAAACTGTCCTCCATGGGAGCTGGCCCGGTGTCCCAGTGGAGATGCAGGAGACGATTAAGCCATTCCACAGACGCAAAGAAGAGTTGTCCCTGCAGGCGCACTGTCTATTGTGGAGCAATCGCGTGGTCTTGCCCAAGAAAGGCAAAGACACATAGAAACATAGAAAATAGGTGCAGGAGCAGACCATTCGGCCCTTCGAGCCTGCACCACCATTCAATATGATCATGGCTGATCATGCAACCTCAGTACCCTGCCCCTGCCTTCTCTCCATACCCCTGATCCCTTTAGCCCTTAAGGACCACATCTAATTCTTTTTTGAATATGTCCAATGAACTGGACTCAACAACTTTCTGCAGCAGAGAATTCCACAGGTTCACAACTCTCTGGGTGAGAAAGTTTCTCCTCATCTCGGTCCTATATAGCTTATGCCTTATCTTTCGACTGTGACCCCTGGTTCTGGACTTCCCCAACATCGGGAACATTATACCTGCATTTAACCTGTCCAGTCAGAATTTTATAAGTTTCTATGAGATCCCCTCTCATTCTTCTAAATTCCAGTGAGTATAAGCCTAGCCGATCCAATCTTTCCTCATATGTCAGTCCTGCCATTCCGGGAATCAGTCTGGTGAACCTTTGCTGCACTCCCTCAATAGCAAGCACGTCCTTCCTCAGATTAGGAGACCCCAAAACTGTACACAATATTCAAGATGTGGTCTCACCAAGACCCTGTACAACTGCAGTAAGCCTCCCTGTTCCTGTGCTCAAATCCCCTCGCTATGAAGGCCAGCATGCCATTTGCTTTCTTTACTGCCTACCTTCAATGACTGATGTACCGTGACACCCCGTCTCTTTGCACCTCCCCTTTTACTAATCTGTCACCATTCAGATAATAATCTGCCTTCCTGTTTTTTCCACCAAGGTGGATAACCTCCCACTTATCCACATTATACTGCATCAGTCATGCATTTGCCCATTCACCTAACCTGTCCAAGTCACCCTGCAGCCTCTTAGCATCCTCCTCATAGCTTGCACTGCCACCTAGCTTAGTGTCTTCTGCAAACTTGGAGATATTACCTTCAATTCCTTCATCTAAATCATTAATGTATATTGTAAATAGCTGGGGTCCCAGCACTGAACCCTGTGTCACCCCACTCGTCACTGCCTGCCATTCTGAAAAAGACCCGTTTATTCCCACTCTTTGCTTCCAATACCATGTGCCTTAATTTTGCACACTAATCTCTTGTGTGCGACCTTGTCAAAAGCCTTTTGAAAATCCAAATACACCACATCCACTGGTTCTCCCTTATCCACTCTACTAGTTACATCCTCAAAAAATTCTAGAGGATTTGTCAAACATGATTTCCCTTTCAGAAATCCATGCTGACTTGGACCGATCCTGTCACTGCTTTCCAGATGTGCTGCTATTACATCCTTAATAATTGATTCCAGCATTTTCCCCACCACCGATGTCAGGCTAACCGGTCTATAAATCCCTGTTTTCTCTCTTCCTCCTTTTTTAAAAAGTGGGGTTACATTAGCTACCCTCCAATCCATAGGAACTGATCCAGAGTCCATGGAATGTTGGAAAATGACCACCAATGCATCTACTATTTCTAGGGCTACCTCCTTAACTACTCTGGGATGCAGACTATCAAGCCCTGGGGATTTATCGGCCTTCAATCCCTTCAATTTTCCTAACACCACTTCATGACTGATAAGGATTTCCCTCAGATCCCCCTTCTCGCTAGACCCTCGGTCCCCTAGTATTTTTGGGAGGTTATTTGTGTCTTCCTTAGTGAAGACAGAACCAAAGTATTTGTTCAATTTGTCTGCCATTTCCTTGTTCCCCATTATGAATTCACCTGATTCTGACTGCAAGGGATCTACATTAGTCTTCACTAATCTTTTTCTCTTCACATATCTATAGAAGCTTTTGCAGTCAGTTTTTATGTTCCCTGCAAGCTTCCTCTCATACTCTATTTTCCACCTCCTAATTAAACCTTAATCCTCCTCTGCTGAATTCTAAATTTCTCCCAGTCCTCAGGTTTGCTGCTTTTTCTGGCCAATTTATATGCCTTTTCCTTGGATTTAACACTTTCCCTAATTTTCCTTATTAGCCACGGTTGAACCACCTTCCCTTTTTTATTCTTACACCACACAGGGATGTACAATTGTTGTAGTTCATCCATGTGATCTTTAAATGTCTGCCATTGCCTAACCACCATCAACCCTTTAAGTATCATTCTCCAGTCTATCCTAGCCAATTCATGTCTCATACCGTCGAAGTTTCCTTTCTTTAAATTCAGGACCCTAGTCTCTGAATTAATGTGTCACTCTCCATCTTAATAAAGAATTCGACCATATTATGGTCACTCTTCCCCAAGGGACCTCGCACAACAAGATTGCTAATTAGTCCTTTCTCGTTACACATCACCTAGTCTAGGATGGCCTGCTCTCAAGTTGGTTCCTCGACATATTGGTCTAGAAAACCATCCCTTATATACTCCAGGAAATCCTCCTCCACAGTATTGCTACCAGTTTCGTTAGCCCAATCAATATGTAGATTAAAGTCACCCATGATAACTGCTGTACCCTTATTGCACACATCCCTAATTTCCTGTTTGATGCCATCCCCAACCTCCCTACTACTGTTTGGTGGTCTGTACACAACTCCCACTAACGTTTTCTAGCCTTTCCACACTCATATGTGAACTGCACAACACCCACCCAGGTATCATAATGATGAAAGCCATAGCCAGATCCCATGTGTAGTGGCCCAGCATCGACTCAGATTTAGAGTCATGCGTGCGCCAGTGCAACACTTGCTCTCAGCTGAGCAATGCACCCAGAGAGGCACCGCTAAGTTTGTGGTCGTGGCCATCCAAACCGTGGTCAAGGATCCATGTAGACTATGCGGGCCCATTCCTAGGAAAAATGTTTTTGGTTGTCGTGGGTGCTTACTCAAAATGGATTGAATGTGCAATAATGACTGTAAGCACGTTCACGGCCACCATTGAAAGTCTACGAGCCATGTTTGCCATGCATGGCTTGCCTGATGTCCTGGTCAGCGACAATGGGCCGTGCTTCACCAGAGCTAAATTCAAGGAATTCATGACCCGCAATGGGATCAAACATGTCACATCTGCCCCGTTCAAGCCTGCATCCAATGGCCAGGCAGAACAGGAGTTCAGACCATCAAGCAAAGCTTGAAACATGTGTCAGAATGCTCCCTGCAGACCCGGTTGTCCCGAGTGCTGCTCAGTTACCGCACCAGGCCCCGCTCACTCACCAGGGCTCCCCCAACTGAGCTACTCATGAAAAGGACGTTTAAAACAAGGCTCACTCTTGTCCACCCTGACCTCCATGATCATGTGGCGGGCAAGTGGCATCAACAAAGTGTGTACCATGACCGTGCAAATTTGTCACGCGATATTGAGATCAATGATCCTGTGTTTGTGCTCAATTATGGACATGGTCCCAAATGGCTTGCTGTCACGGTCACAGCCAAAGAGGGGAGTAGGATGTTTCAGGTCAAACTGACCAATGGACAAACACACAGAAAACATTTGGACCAAATCAAATTACGGTTCACCAACAGCTACAAACAACCTGAAGAGAACACCACCAACTTTGACCCTCCAACACACACACAAGTGGCAACTGACATCATGGTTGACCACGAAACCGAACTCATCATTCCCAGCAGACCGGCAAGGCCGGTTGCCCAACAGCCCAATGAAGAGCTGACCAACCCACCCACACCCACGTTTGTACCAAGACGATCAACAAGGGAGCGTAAATCTCCACATGGTATCACCTTGTAAATAAGTGTACTGTTGACTTCACGGGGGAGTGATGTTATGTATTTAACCCTTTGTAACCTGCATTATACCTGACCACCAGAGGGCCCACCTGTTGGAGTCCCAAGGGATCCCAGCATCCCTTTGGAGCACAGTATATAAGCAGGCCACCTGCACTCTGGAATCTTATTAAAGGAGCTAAGGTCACACTTGCGCATTGTGCACAGTACTCAGCCTCACAATTTATTATGAGTGTAACACAAAGCCAAGCTAAGGTTGCTACAAGCGGCAATCTTCTGAACTGTTTAACAAATGTAACTGTTGGAAAATGGCTTCAAATGGCACCTCAATTTGGCGCAGCATTTCACCCAACATTCATACAGTTCCGAAAGGTCAGCTAGTTACTTGCTCATACTATAATTAAAAAAACATTCAGATCAAATACATTGTTGCTTGCAGTCTCCATTATTAATTGTGTATGTTTAAAGAAATCATTGATCAAAATGTCAAACAGATTTATGGAATTATTGGTGTGAACATAGCTTCCAATTCAGTTGGGGCAATCGGCCTCTGAGGGAAACACCACCGAAGAAGACAGCAGTCAGATTTAAACAACAGCCATCACGATGTTTGTTCCAGAATTCAGGAGTATTTGCAATTTCTACACTCTAGTATACTCCCTATTTAGAACTGTGGGAAGCCATAGAGGGGGTACTGATGGGAAACAGTGGTAAATGGCGAGAATACCAATTGCTAATTCAAGAGTGGCAGTTTAATTATATAATATAATGGGTACAATTATCTGTGAAATTACACCAAGGAGGTACAGCTACAGAAAAAAAAAGATATTTCTATAATAATTTTGCGTCCAAATGACTCTGGGACAGAAGATATCTCGACTTTGAAGAATGTTCCACAGCCTCTGACAGTACCATCTGCAGAGTAAGCTCTGAAAGCAGGCAGCATTACTGTGGAGTGCCAATGACCTTTGCTAACTTCCTTGATGGCCGTGTGGGTAAATACACTACCATATTGTAGCAATGAGCCTTTCAGAGAGGAAAGGGGCCAAAGTTCAAATCCTGAGAGGAAAGAGGTGGAAAACACATCAGTAAGGGTTTCTCTTCCTACTCACCATACTGTGGCTCTTTCTGGATAGAGTACACTTGTGGACATCGGGGAAAATGGGAATGACCTTAAAAGAAATGCACACATTTATATAGCACCTTTCACAACCTCGAGATGTCCAAAGTGCGTTACAATGAAGCACTTTTCCAGTGTAGTCACTGTGGGAATGTAGGAAATGCGGCAGTCTATTTGCTCCCACAAACAGCACGTGATAACTCTGGCAAGAGACAGGAACAGGTATTTCTTCTTGGCGGTGGCCAAGTTACCAGCGGGCCTCTCCAATTTATTGGCATTGGGCGGTGAGAAAAATGGCAAAAAACGTGGCATTAGGGGCTGGAGAGCAGCGGGCGGAGAGAATTGGAGACCTTTACAGGTTGAACCTCTCTTATCCAGAACTCCCTTATCCAGAACCACCCCTCGTCCAGAACCATTGCCGGCCACTGTGTGGTGCATGCGCAGAACTCTGACATGAACAAATTGAAGTCCTTCTTCACTGCCGACTCCCACAATCATTGACCTGACCCCGCGATACTTTGCCGCCCCCCCCCCCCATATGATCTCTCTGCCGCACTCCCAGCCCCAACCCAGCCAGCCGCAATATCCCCTTGCTCAGTGCCTCTACCATCCAGTTGACGTGACCACCCCTCGTCCAGAAAAATCCTTTATCCAGAATGGGCCAGGTCCCGAGGGTTCCGGATAACGGAGGTTCAACCTGTACTGCAACCTACGGGGGAGTAATTGGAGGAAACAATCCCAGGAATCAGGAGCGGCGATTCACAGTGTGATATGGTACTCATCCGCAATCACCAGGAAAAATTCCAGATGGCAGATGATCAGTGAGTGGGTTGTTGCAGGGAGATCAATACCAGTAGCGAGGTCAGGTCGATCCCAGCAGCGAGGTCAGGAGGGCGGGAGGTCGAGGCCAGCAGCGAGTTCGGGAGGTCGAGACCACCAGCGAGGTCGGGAGTTTGGGAGGTCGAGACCAGCAGCGAGTTCGGGAGGTCAAGACCACCAGCGAGGTCGGGAGTTCGGGAGGTCGAGGCCAGTAGCAAGGTCAGGAGGTCGGGAGGTCGAGACCAGCAGTGAGGTCGGGAGGTCGAGGCCAGCAACGAGTTCGGGAGGTCGAGGCCAGCAGCGAGGTCGGGAGGTCGAGGCCAGCAGTGAGGTCGGGAGGTCGAGGCCAGCAGTGAGGTCGGGAGGTCGAGCCCAGCAGCGAGGTCGGGAGGTCGGGAGGTCGAGGCCAGCAGCGAGGTCGGGAGGTCGAGGCCAGCAGCGAGGTCGAGAGGGGGAAAAGTGCAGCAAAGCCTGCGAATGGAGAGCAGCATGCTGAAGCTGGGGCTGGGGGGTCCGGGGTACAGTCAGTACTATATAGACAAACTCACAAGCTGCTCCAAGCTCAAGGTGCTCACCCACACTGCGATCTCTGAAAATCAGGGTGAGAGGACCTGAAGGAGGGAGGGAGGGGGTCAATGGGGTTATGTATGCGTGTGTGTGCTAGGCCTATGCAGCAAAGCCTGGTCTCAAATCGTCTTGGGTCCCCTTTCCATTGGACCAAGACCATACTCTATCAAGTTCGTGTGGTAGCTGGTGTACAAAGGCCACCCCACATTAACATAATTCATGCACAGGCATCTTGCACCCTCTAGAATGAAGTTCGGGACCTGGAACGTCAGCACCTTAGAACTCATTAGTGTGGCAGCAAGTCATCCTCGACTCCAGGGGACTGCCCAAGAAGAGAAGATAATGACCAGTTAATCTGTTTGTGATGTTGGTTAAGGGATTAATGTTCTCCAGGACACCAGGAGAACTCCTCAGGTCTTCAAATAGTGACATAGAATCTTTTACATCCAACTAAGCGATCAAATGGTTTAACACCTTATCTGACCATACAGCACTCCCTCGGTACTCCATTGAAGTGTCAGCCTAGATTATGCGCTCAAATCCCTGGAGTGGGACTTGGACCTGCAACCCTCTGACTCAGAGCAAGAGTGCCACCCACTGAGCCACGGTGGACACATTGATGCTTCTCCCCATCACTCGACAAATAACGTACAAAGACAAAGTCTAGGCTCACACATGAAGAATGACTACTTGAGTGAAATACCAAGTGTATGTTGACAACCATGGAGTCAGATCTTGGCCTTCAGAAGAGTAATGAAGAATTTCTGAAAAAGAGGAGGGATTGAGAAACTATACTGGAGCCATTTTGTGATACAAGGCATTCCTTTATTCAAGTGAACTGAATATAGCCTTCTGCATGGTAAGGATGACTGCAATCGGTCTTAATGTGTCCTAAGCAAAGCCAATTAAATTTCTTACTATCAAAGCAGAGAATGTTTCTTTTGAAAACGTCCTTGAAGTAACATTCTTATTACATTTTTAAACACAACACATGGCTACCCAAGAGGTCTAAAATTTACATTAGCTCTATAATCTAGCTTGCATTCTGTCAGTAATGGTACTGAATTGACAGCTAGACTTTAGTATATTTTATTTGTATTGAGAAATATTATATTTTGACTATATAAATATATACTTAATGGAATGGTTTCTCCTTATTGATAATTTCCTATTAGCCATTTCCCCTCCCTTATAAATTGCCAAAAATGGTCTTTCTATGATTAAATACTAGGAAATGGCTCCAGTTAATTCCAACTAACTGACAATGTGAGGGCACTGGTGGTGAAAACTTAGTTTGAACTGAATTGCAATTTCGAAACTATTCATTAAGCTCAATCTGATATGCCACCTCAAGCCAATGTCCAAGGATTCATTGGACACATCACATACACAAGGTCAGTTAAAAACGTCTACCCCCACAAGGTTACGAGCAATCCAAAGCTGCCAAAATTCTTCAAATTTAAAACAAATCCCTTTGCTGCTGTGTTTTCAGCTATAGACAACAGCTTGTTTTGTCAATTAGATGGCAAGAATAGCACAGACAACAATCACTGGAACACAGTGGTTTTCAAACTTTTGTGTGGGGCGACCCGTGCAAATAATTGACTTCGAGAGACTGCTTATTTCATCTTCCAAAGAAAAAAATGTGTTTTCATTGCAGAAAATGCTTAAGCACACAGCAATACAGTGGAGAAGCTTACCGGGAATCTGGGCATTCACAAAGCCATTTCTGAAAGGGGCTTTAGTGCAGTTAGCGCATGGTCCTTTCACATGTGGCATGTGTGTTTGCAGGGCCTAATGTGAAGTGACTTTGGGACATCTTAACCTGGCTCCCAGTGGGCACAGTCCCGTGGAACTAAACAGTCCCCGCTGCCAGAGACTGCTTAGGATGGTTGGTGTGGTGAGTAGCAATGTTACATGTGCCAATGTGGTGTTGCACATTATTGAGCAGAACAAGCTTCACATCCAATATATACAATACCCATTTGATGGTTACAACTGCATTTCATGAAATGAAAAAAGGTTTCATTACTCAGCACTGACATCCCTCACCAGGATGAACAACAAGGGACAGACCGCAAGCGAATCCCAAGCAGCCAGAATTGGAAAAAACCCAAGAAAGCTTCAGGTTTACATTTCAATTTCAGCTTTGCTCAGCACTGATCTGCGAGCAACAATCTGCAGCAGATTACGGCCGATCACTCAAAACAATTCTGAACTCCAGTTAGAGACTGGATCTTCCAGTTCACAATCTCGCAGCCACGACAGCAATCCTCATGTGACCAGTTTGGAAATCACAAGCAGGTGAAAGTTTCAGGAGGACATCCAGTACATGAAATTTATCGAAACACTATGCTGACTTTTAGTTTCAATCACAAGATGATTAGGGATAGAAATTGTCCCCGCCCGAAATGGGGCGCTCCCACCCTGTTTGCGATGGTTTTTACTGCAGCCGTGGTTCAGGTCGCCTCTTAAGCGATATTCGGCTCTTGTTTTTTTTTCCTTGGAGCCTGAAATCATCTTAATGGGGGCGGTGACTACACTAGAGGGGCCGAGGCAGCACGTGAGGGGCGGAAGTTGGGGGTAGTGCAGAGTGACCGCCGCGATGATGTCATCACGGTGCTGCGTCACCACGGCTCTCCCCTTCACTTAAAGGGAGACCCTCCGTGATTTTAAAACTTCGATCCACTGGGCCACCAGGGAGGGTTTCGGCTTGGCGGCCCAGCCGAACCCGGGGGCATAATTGTCGGGCTGACCTGGCAGTCGGCCGACAAAAAAAAAACGGCGGCAGCAGCAGTGCATCCTCCCCTTTAAGGGAAGCCACATCGCCATTGCAGAAGGCCAAAGCCTCACTGGACCATCGGGAAAAAACAGGTTTTGGCACCACCAGGCGGGCCGAAGATTTTCAGAGGGCAATGTTGCCGGCGGGGGGTAAGATCGCTGGTGTGCACGGTGATGACGCACTTAACACGGCAGCAACAGAGCGGCGGGGGGGAATCAGCGCACCGCTGGGAAAACCCGGGAGGGAAATTGGGCTTTCAGCGGCCATTCCACGAAAAGTCAGCGGCCACTCCACTCCACAGCGTGGCTGCCGATTTGCAGTGGTAACAGGCCTTAAGGAGAGAGGCAATTTCGGCTTCTTAGTCTTTACCATGCAGTATATTTCATGACAGGCCTCTGTAAATAGATAAGACAGATGCAAAACACGTGGAACTTGTCTGGGCAGTCCTGCAAGTCAATTTATTAGCTGTAGTGAGGCAAATTTACATTTCAATTCATCACGAAGAAAAATTTGCCGTGTTCCAAGTTCTAGGTAGCTTTCTGGAAATGAGCAATCTGCACTGCCACATTTTTGTCGTCTTCCAGTCTATTTTTGGCTTTTAATTTATCGTTCCTTCATTACAACTAACCATTACAAAGTCCAAACTAATTCATTGCTTTATGAATCGAGTGCAAATTGCATGTATTTTAACAAAAATTTAAGGGGGTGATAGTCCCGATAAGATAATGGCTGTTTCGATAATTAACGGCCTGCCAATGAAAGTCGGATGTTTTCATGCTCGTTCGCATGATTTTATTAGGTTGTGAACTGTAGAGGGTATTTTCTTGTTTTTGTTGAAAGGAATTTTGGCCCTCAAGTCTTTCACAGCTTTTACAATCTGGCATCACTGTCTCAATATTTAATTCCTATTTGTGAAATCCTTCTACGAATCAAATAGTTAAAAGAATTACGAATGGACTAATATCTAATACAAGCATTAAAAAATCCACAGGTTGGGTCTGGTTGTATTCAGATTTTTTTTTTATGTTTTAATTTGCAATTGTAACTATTGATGAGCCCTGCTGCAGAATATAGATGTTGGATATGTTGTACATCAATATTGGCCCAGAATTTGTGGCCGGAGATTTCCCGCAGGCGGGTGCCTCCAATCTCAAAAATTTCTACGAAAGTACCTGGTGGTCCCGGAGATTTGGCGACTTGCAGTCCTGGGGCTCTATGCGAAGGCCTGCGTAGGGGCCCACGTGTCCCAGGAGCGTATGGGCTTCGTATGCATCATTGGGATCACGCGGGCCGGCCCAACCTATCAGAGATGGGGTATTCCCATTCATACTTATGTGATTCCATATATGCGTAACCATCATAAGTATGAATAGGAATATCCCCCCAAAAAACACACACACAAAATAAATTTTGAAAAATCACATCAAATTAATCAAAATGGAATTTAATTAATTATTTATAACAAAAATTAAATTTTTTGAAAAATAAATTCACATTTTAAAGGGTCAAAAAATAAACTTACCATATTCAACAGAATTTTAAATGTTTAAATTATGTTTTTTTTTTAAAGTCTGTACTTTAAAAGTCTTAAGCTGATAAAAGCAGGCCTTACATATGAATTTGAAGGGCATTCTCTGGGCAAGTAGCCCACTTTCCGTCTGCAGATGCCCTTTACCTTCGCATGTAACTCTGGGTTTCAGCGCATGCGCTTCGCATACCTGAAGCCGGAACTTGCAGGGCTCCTATGGGTGCGTGCACACCTCATACACGCCCATAAGGGCCGCGAATTCAGGCCCAATATACTCAGACACAGATTCGACAATAAAAGCTGTGCTATGGCCCTAGATGTGTTCGAATCAATACAATGTAACCTCCTCAGTCATGTTATCTCAGAATATGAATGGGCTGGTCACAGTT